>NW_027442171.1:0-300000 GCF_048569485.1 Anomaloglossus baeobatrachus | reverse complement strand
AAATGACACTACAGCTACAGAGGTGACCGTCTGATAGCCCAGCTCGACTATCCATCTCTACTGAAGACCCTTTCAGCTTTTTGAGAGTTGGGTGGAGGACATCATCTCTGAAAATAGGGTCCCACAGCTTCACCCCATCAGTGTGAGCAGGACTCTTAGGACTCTTAGAAGAGTCAATGCTCTGGTACCATGGGGGGCGCTTGGCCCCCTCTCTTCGTCACTGAGGATGATTTCATTTTTCAGGGATTAGAGAGGGTGGTCCTTGTGGTGGACTGCAGGTATGGAGAGCTGTTGTCATCGTATTAGATAGATAAGAATGATTATATGTATTGTAGAAATGTCTCCTATCATGTTCCCTAATTTTTTATTATGTCCACATCCTGGTCCCCATCTTGGACATCATAACAAACGTGCACTTTTTTGTTTAATTTACACATTGGACCATAGGAAAAATGACACTACAGCTACAGAGGTGACCGTCTGATAGCCCAGCTCGACTATCCATCTCTACTGAAGACCCTTTCAGCTTTTTGAGAGTTTGGTGGAGAACATCATCTCTGAAAATAGGGTCCCACAGCTGCACCCCATCAGTGTGAGCAGGACTCTTAGGACTCTTAGAAGAGTCAATGCTCTGAGACCATGGGGGGCGCTTAGCCCCCTCTCTTCGTCACTGAGGATGATTTCACTTTTCAGGGAATAGAGAGGGTGGTCCTTGTGGTGGACTGCAGGTATGGAGAGCTGTTGTCATCGTATTAGATAGATAAGAATGATTATATGTATTGTAGAAATGTCTCCTATCATGTTCCCTATTTTTTTATTATGTCCACATCCTGGTCCCCATCTTGGAAATCATAACAAACGTGCACTTTTTTGTTTAATTTACACATTGGACCATAGGAAAAATGACACTACAGCTACAGAGGTGACCGTCTGATAGCCCAGCTCGACTATCCATCTCTACTGAAGACCCTTTCAGCTTTTTGAGAGTTGGGTGGAGGACATCATCTCTGAAAATAGGGTCCCACAGCTGCACCCCATCAGTGTGAGCAGGACTCTTAGGACTCTTAGAAGAGTCAATGTTTTGAGACCATGGGGTGCGCTTAGCCCCCTCTCTTCGTCACTGAGGATGATTTCATTTTTCAGGGATTAGAGAGGGTGGTCCTTGTGGTGGACTGCAGGTATGGAGAGCTGTTGTCATCGTATTAGATATAATTATTCTTATCTATGTATTGTAGAAATGTCTCCTATCATGTTCCCTATTTTTTTATTATGTCCACATCCTGGTCCCCATCTTGGAAATCATAACAAACGTGCACTTTTTTGTTTAATTTACACATTGGACCATAGGAAAAATGACACTACAGCTACAGAGGTGACCGTCTGATAGCCCAGCTCGACTATCCATCTCTACTGAAGACCCTTTCAGCTTTTTGAGAGTTGGGTGGAGGACATCATCTCTGAAAATAGGGTCCCACAGCTGCACCCCATCAGTGTGAGCAGGACTCTTAGGACTCTTAGAAGAGTCAATGCTCTGAGACCATGGGGGGCGCTTAGCCCCCTCTCTTCGTCACTGAGGATGATTTCATTTTTTAGGGATTAGAGAGAGTGGTCCTTGTGGTGGACTGCAGGAATGGAGAGCTGTTGTGATCGTATTAGATAGATAAGAATGATTATATGTATTGTAGAAATGTCTCCTATCATGTTCCCTAATTTTTTATTATGTCCACATCCTGGTCCCCATCTTGGACATCATAACAAACGTGCACTTTTTTGTTTAATTTACACATTGGACCATAGGAAAAATGACACTACAGCTACAGAGGTGACCGTCTGATAGCCCAGCTCGACTATCCATCTCTACTGAAGACCCTTTCAGCTTTTTGAGAGTTGGGTGGAGGACATCATCTCTTAAAATAGGGTCCCACAGCTGCACCCCATCAGTGTAAGCAGGACTCTTAGGACTCTTAGAAGAGTCAATGCTCTAAAACCATGGGGGGCGCCAAACAAAACTTTTAGTAGGTTTCTACTTATTTTATTAAATATTATCTCCACCAAACAGGACAAGCTTGCATCTGTTATAGTTTTGGAGAAAAATGTGATCATTTCATGTATGCGCAAAATGCCTTAAAAATGGCTTTAAAATAGTTTTGAAGCATGGAGACGATTATCTCGGGATTGCAAGATAACCAAACAAAACTTTTAGTGGATTTCTACATATTTTATTAAATATCATCTCTACCAAACAGGACAAGCTTGCATCTGTTTTAGTTTTGAAGAAAAATGTGATCATTTCATTTATGCGTGAAATGCCTTCAAAATGGCTTTTAAATGGATTTGAAGCATGGAGACGATTATCTCGGGATTGCAATATAACCAAACAAAACTTTTAGTGGATTTCTACTTATTTTATTAAATATTTTCCCCTCCAAACAGGACGAGCTTCCATCTGTTATAGTTTTGGAGAAAAATGTGATCATTTCATTTATGCGCGAAATGCCTTAAAAATGGCTTTAAAATGGATTTGGAGCATGGAGACGATTATCTCGGGATTGCAAGATAACCAAACAAAACTTTTAGTGGATTTCTACTTATTTTATTAAATATTATCCCCACCAAACAGGACAAGCTTGCATCTGTTATAGTTTTGGAGAAAAATGTGATTATTTCATTTATGCGCACAATGCCTTTGAAATGGCTTTAAAATAGATTTGGAGCATGGAGACGATTATCTCGGGATTGCAAGATAACCAAACAAAACTTTTAGTGGATTTCTACTTATTTTACCAAATATCATCTCCACCAAACAGGACAAGCTTGCATGTGTTATAGTTTTGGAGAAAAATGTGATCATTTCATTTATGCGCAAAATGCCTTTGAAATGGCTTTAAAATGGATTTGGAGCATGGAGACGATTATCTCAGGATGGCAATATAAACAAACAAAACTTTTAGTAGATTTCTAATTATTTTATTAAATATTATCTCCACCAAACAGGACAAGCTTGCATCTGTTATAGTTTTGGAGAAAAATGTGATCATTTCATTTATGCGCGAAATGCCTTAAAAATGGCTTTAAAATGGATTTGGAGCATGGAGACGATTATCTTGGGATTGCAAGATAACCAAACAAAACTTTTAGTGGATTTCTACTTATTTTATTAAATATCATCTCCACCAAACAGGACAAGCTTGCATGTGTTATAGTTTTGGAGAAAAATGTGATCATTTCATTTATGCGTGAAATGCCTTTGAAATGGCTTTAAAATGGATTTGGAGCATGGAGACGATTATCTCAGGATTGCAATATAAACAAACAAAACTTTTAGTAGGTTTCTACTTATTTTATTAAATATTATCTCCACCAAACAGGACAAGCTTGCATATGTTATAGTTTTGGAGAAAAATGTGATCATTTCATTTATGCGCGAAATGCCCTTAGGACTCTTAGAAGAGTTAATGCTCTGAGACCATGGGGGCGCTTAGCCCCCTCTCTTCGTCACTGAGGATGATTTCATTTTTCAGGGATTAGAGAGGGTGGTCCTTGTGGTGGACTGCAGGTATGGAGAGCTGTTGTCATCGTATTAGATAGATAAGAATGATTATATGTATTGTAGAAATGTCTCCTATCATGTTCCCTAATTTTTTATTATGTCCACATCCTGGTCCCCATCTTGGACATCATAACAAACGTGCACTTTTTTGTTTAATTTACACATTGGACCATAGGAAAAATGACACTACAGCTACAGAGGTGACCGTCTGATAGCCCAGCTCGACTATCCATCTCTACTGAAGACATTTCTACAATACATATAATCATTCTTATCTATCTAATACGATCACAACAGCTCTCCATACCTGCAGTCCACCACAAGGACCACTCTCTCTAATCCCTGAAAAATGAAATCATCCTCAGTGACGAAGAGAGGGGGCTAAGCGCCCCCCATGGTCTCAGAGCATTGACTCTTCTAAGAGTCCTAAGATTCCTGCTCACTCTGATGGGGTGCAGCTGTGGGACCCTATTTTCAGAGATGATGTCCTCCACCCAACTCTCAAAAAGCTGAAAGGGTCTTCAGTAGAGATGGATAGTCGAGCTGGGCTATCAGACGGTCACCTCTGTAGCTGTAGTGTCATTTTTCCTATGGTCCAATTTGTAAATTAAACAAAAAAGTGCACGTTTGTTATGATTTCCAAGATGGGGACCAGGATGTGGACATAATAAAAAATTAGGGAACATGATAGGAGACATTTCTACAATACATATAATCATTCTTATCTATTTAATACGATGACAACAGCTCTCCATACCTGCAGTCCACTACAAGGACCACCCTCTCTAATCCCTGAAAAATGAAATCATCCTCAGTGATGAAGAGAGGGGGCTAAGTGCCCCCAATGGTCTCAGAGCATTGACTCTTCTAAGAGTCCTAAGAGTCCTGCTCACACTGATGGGGTGCAGCTGTGGGACCCTATTTTCAGAGATGATGTCCTCCACCCAACTCTCAAAAAGCTGAAAGGGTCTAGGAGTCCTAAGAGTCCTGCTCACACTGATGGGGTGCAGCTGTGGGACCCTATTTTCAGAGATGATGTCCTCCACCCAACTCTCAAAAAGCTGAAAGGGTCTTCAGTAGAGATGGATAGTCGAGCTGGGCTATCAGACGGTCACCTCTGTAGCTGTAGTTTCATTTTCCCTATGGTCCAATGTGTAAATTAAACAAAAAAGTGCACGTTTGTTATGATGTCCAAGATGGGGACCAGGATGTGGACATAATAAAAAATTAGGGAACATGATAGGAGACATTTCTACAATACATATAATCATTCTTATCTATCTAATACGATGACAACAGCTCTCCATACCTGCAGTCCACCACAAGGACCACCCTCTCTAATCCCTGAAAAATGAAATCATCCTCAGTGACGAAGAGAGGGGGCTAAGCGCCCCCCATGGTCTCAGAGCATTGACTCTTCTAAGAGTCCTAAGAGTCCTGCTCACACTGATGGGGTGCAGCTGTGGGACCCTATTTTCAGAGATGATGTCCTCCACCCAACTCTCAAAAAGCTGAAAGGGTCTTCAGTAGAGATGGATTGTCGAGCTGGGCTATCAGACGGTCACCTCTGTAGCTGTAGTGTCATTTTTCCTATGGTCCAATGTGTAAATTAAACAAAAAAGTGCACGTTTGTTATGATGTCCAAGATGGGGACCAGGATGTGGACATAATAAAAAATTAGGGAACATGATAGGAGACATTTCTACAATACATATAATCATTCTTATCTATCTAATACGATGATAACAGCTCTCCATACCTGCAGTCCACCACAAGGACCACCCTCTCTAATCCCTGAAAAATGAAATCATCCTCAGTGACGAAGAGAGGGGGCTAAGTGCCCCCAATGGTCTCAGAGCATTGACTCTTCTAAGAGTCCTAAGAGTCCTGCTCACACTGATGGGGTGCAGCTGTGGGACCCTATTTTCAGAGATGATGTCCTCCACCCAACTCTCAAAAAGCTGAAAGGGTCTTCAGTAGAGATGGATAGTCGAGCTGGGCTATCAGACGGTCACCTCTGTAGCTGTAGTGTCATTTTTCCTATGGTCCAATGTGTAAATTAAACAAAAAAGTGCACGTTTGTTATGATGTCCAAGATGGGGACCAGGATGTGGACATAATAAAAAATTAGGGAACATGATAGGAGACATTTCTACAATACATATAATCATTCTTATCTATCTAATACGATGACAACAGCTCTCCATACCTGCAGTCCACCACAAGGACCACCCTCTCTAATCCCTGAAAAATGAAATCATCCTCAGTGACGAAGAGAGGGGGCCAAGCGCCCCCCATGGTACCAGAGCATTGACTCTTCTAAGAGTCCTAAGAGTCCTGCTCACACTGATGGGGTGAAGCTGTGGGACCCTATTTTCAGAGATGATGTCCTCCACCCAACTCTCAAAAAGCTGAAAGGGTCTTCAGTAGAGATGGATAGTCGAGCTGGGCTATCAGACGGTCACCTCTGTAGCTGTAGTGTCATTTTTCCTATGGTCCAATGTGTAAATTAAACAAAAAAGTGCACGTTTGTTATGATGTCCAAGATGGGGACCAGGATGTGGACATAATAAGAAATTAGGGAACATGATAGGAGACATTTCTACAATACATATAATCATTCTTATCTATCTAATACGATGACAACAGCTCTCCATACCTGCAGTCCACCACAAGGACCACCCTCTCTAATCCCTGAAAAATGAAATCATCCTCAGGGACGAAGAGAGGGGGCTAAGCGCCCCCCATGGTTTTAGAGCATTGACTCTTCTAAGAGTCCTAAGAGTCCTGCTTACACTGATGGGGTGCAGCTGTGGGACCCTATTTTCAGAGATGATGTCCTCCACCCAACTCTCAAAAAGCTGAAAGGGTCTTCAGTAGAGATGGATAGTCGAGCTGGGCTATCAGACGGTCACCTCTGTAGCTGTAGTGTCATTTTTCCTATGGTCCAATGTGTAAATGAAACAAAAAAGTGCACGTTTGTTATGATGTTCAAGATGGGGACCAGGATGTGGACATAATAAAAAATTAGGGAACATGATAGGAGACATTTCTACAATACATATAATCATTCTTATCTATCTAATACGATCACAACAGCTCTCCATACCTGCAGTCCACCACAAGGACCACTCTCTCTAATCCCTAAAAAATGAAATCATCCTCAGTGACGAAGAGAGGGGGCTAAGTGCCCCCAATGGTCTCAGAGCATTGACTCTAAGAGTCCTAAGAGTCCTGCTCACACTGATGGGGTGCAGCTGTGGGACCCTATTTTCAGAGATGATGTCCTCCACCCAACTCTCAAAAAGCTGAAAGGGTCTTCAGTAGAGATGGATAGTCGAGCTGGGCTATCAGACGGTCACCTCTGTAGCTGTAGTGTCATTTTTCCTATGGTCCAATGTGTAAATTAAACAAAAAAGTGCACGTTTGTTATGATGTCCAAGATGGGGACCAGGATGTGGACATAATAAAAAATTAGGGAACATGATAGGAGACATTTCTACAATACATATAATCATTCTTATCTATCTAATACGATGACAACAGCTCTCCATACCTGCAGTCCACCACAAGGACCACCCTCTCTAATCCCTGAAAAATGAAATCATCCTCAGTGACGAAGAGAGGGGGCTAAGCGCCCCCATGGTCTCAGAGCATTAACTCTTCTAAGAGTCCTAAGAGTCCTGCTCACACTGATGGGGTGCAGCTGTGGGACCCTATTTTCAGAGATGATGTCCTCCACCCAACTCTCAAAAAGCTGAAAGGGTCTTCAGTAGAGATGGATAGTCGAGCTGGGCTATCAGACGGTCACCTCTGTAGCTGTAGTGTCATTTTTCCTATGGTCCAATGTGTAAATTAAACAAAAAAGTGCACGTTTGTTATGATGTCCAAGATGGGGACCAGGATGTGGACATAATAAAAAATTAGGGAACATGATAGGAGACATTTCTACAATACATATAATCATTCTTATCTATCTAATACGATGACAACAGCTCTCCATACCTGCAGTCCACCACAAGGAACACCCTCTCTAATCCCTGAAAAAAGAAATCATCCTCAGTGACGAAGAGAGGGGGCCAAGCGCCCCCATGGTCTCAGAGCATTAACTCTTCTAAGAGTCCTAAGAGTCCTGCTTACACTGATGGGGTGCAGCTGTGGGACCCTATTTTCAGAGATGATGTCCTCCACCCAACTCTCAAAAAGCTGAAAGGGTCTTCAGTAGAGTTGGATAGTCGAGCTGGGCTATCAGACGGTCACCTCTGTAGCTGTAGTGTCATTTTTCCTATGGTCCAATGTGTAAATTAAACAAAAAAGTGCACGTTTGTTATGATGTCCAAGATGGGGACCAGGATGTGGACATAATAAAAAATTAGGGAACATGATAGGAGACATTTCTACAATACATATAATCATTCTTATCTATTTAATACGATGACAACAGCTCTCCATACCTGCAGTCCACCACAAGGACCACCCTCTCTAATCCTTGAAAAATGAAATCATCCTCAGTGACGAAGAGAGGGGGCTAAGCGCCCCCATGGTCTCAGAGCATTGACTCTTTTAAGAGTCCTAAGAGTCCTGCTCACATTGATGGGGTGAAGCTGTGGGACCCTATTTTCAGAGATGATGTCCTCCACCCAACTCTCAAAAAGCTGAAAGGGTCTTCAGTAGAGATGGATAGTCGAGCTGGGCTATCAGACGGTCACCTCTGTAGCTGTAGTGTCATTTTTCCTATGGTCCAATGTGTAAATTAAACAAAAAAGTGCACGTTTGTTATGATGTTCAAGATGGGGACCAGGATGTGGACATAATAAAAAATTAGGGAACATGATAGGAGACATTTCTACAATACATATAATCATTCTTATCTATCTAATACGATCACAACAGCTCTCCATACCTGCAGTCCACCACAAGGACCACTCTCTCTAATCCCTGAAAAATGAAATCATCCTCAGTGACGAAGAGAGGGGGCTAAGCGCCCCCCATGGTCTCAGAGCATTGACTCTTCTAAGAGTCCTAAGATTCCTGCTCACACTGATGGGGTGCAGCTGTGGGACCCTATTTTCAGAGATGATGTCCTCCACCCAACTCTCAAAAAGCTGAAAGGGTCTTCAGTAGAGATGGATAGTCGAGCTGGGCTATCAGACGGTCACCTCTGTAGCTGTAGTGTCATTTTTCCTATGGTCCAATGTGTAAATTAAACAAAAAAGTGCACGTTTGTTATGATGTCCAAGATGGGGACCAGGATGTGGACATAATAAAAAATTAGGGAACATGATAGGAGACATTTCTACAATACATATAATCATTCTTATCTATCTAATACGATGACAACAGCTCTCCATACCGTATTTCATGGTCAATCCAGGTTTGTCAGTGATGGCACTGACATAATGTATGGCGTCTTTTTCGGGCGTTATCCTTTGCCTTTTCATTGTGAAAATCCAGTTGCCTATATCAAAGCAAATTCTACTACTTGTAAAGTATGCAGAAAATGAAATGTAGAACATATAACATCAACTGCTTAGGAACGCATCATAGGTTAGTACTTAAAAGGATATTGTCATGTTCTAGTCATAATGCAAGCTGGACATTTTTCATGTTACCCTGTAAGCGCCGGCCTGTTCTAATGCTCACAAGCAAAGATATATGCTCAGCTGCTAAGGCTTCCCTCTGCCTTCTGAATGAAAATTGAATATGTCTGGCTCACTGTGTATATAGCAGGTGCTCAGAAAAAATAAGAGTCAATTCAAAAGAAATAGCTCTGGCACACTATAGTGATTAATAACGTAAGAAAAGAACTCTTGGAATGCTGAAAATTCTTTATTTGTGCAAAAGGATAATTCATCCAACGTTTCGACCTTGTTTTTAGGTCTTTATCAAGGATAAAGTTATCTAAGATCATAAAGGGTTACAAAACCATATAAACACGTAATTAGTACATAGTACAACATAACAGTACAATATATTGCTACTTGAGAGTACAATGGGTCAAATGACCATGAGGCACATACAAAAAATTTTTCCAAAGCCATAGTGAAAACATTTGTACTGAGGAAAGAAAATTTCCACATGACCTATCTGGAGAAACATTCTGGATCAAACAACCAAAAATAGTCAAGCAGGTAAATACACACCTATATGGATAACAGGATGATATGTGTTCAATTGTATAGCGTCATTGCCATTAAGGTACAAATGGAAAACTTGCAATCCTATATAGTGAAGGAAATGAACACATATCATATCAAAGAACACAGGAACATGGGTGTGAGAAAAACCTCAATGTTTATACTTTGTTCTTTATAATGGTGTGAACATGTATATGTCTCAGTACCTTATGCACTTGAGAATTCTAGTGAGTAGATGATGAAAGCCTATTCCAGAACTGGAATCGGTAAATAATTGTAGGTGGAATCTAAATGAAAAGATGGTACAAGTGTTATCATGACACGTGGGCTATAACACAATGGACCGTGTGACAAAGAAGAAAGGAGAGAAAGAAGAGGAAGAAAATGGAACTACCTGTAACATTACGTGATAGTCACTGGTAAGTATCACTTGACAATTCAGGTGAAAAAGGATTCCTTTATTAAAGGGTTCTCAGTCGCCTCAGGATCATGAAATACTAGGGTAAATGATATGAGAATGGGTAAGAAGCACCACTAAAGGAAATATGAGATGCAGGACATATATCTATAAACCCCTGAACTACATGATAGAAATAAAAAGAAGAAAAAAGAAAAAAAAGAAGAAAGAAGAAGAACACATAGAATGCGGAAAGAGAATGGGTACAACTACCTGAGTTACTGCAGGGAGGCCCCTGGTTGGTATTGTGAGGGTTAGTGGAATTCCTTCACTGAAGGGTTCTCAGTTGCCTCAGGTTCGTGAAAAATGCTATAGACAAATAATGCCCGGAGAAAAGGGGTTCATATACAGCGAATAATGGTAATACAAGGTACATGTGTCACATGTAATAGTATATATATATATATTGTACTAAGCTCTACACCAGAAATAGAAAGTAGTCCCTCTGCCTTTTGTCTAGGTGCCCTGAGTTATGTCCTGTAAACTGTCACAGCGACCCAGACACACATGTGTAGTAGGGGAATATCCCTGCTGAGATGCCAGTGCTAGAGCACTCGTTTGCTGTGGAGTTGAACGCTATGTGAGCAGTTCTTACCTTCAATGAGCAGAAGTCTCTTTTTTCAGATTTCAATATCTCTGTGGGTATCTGGCAGAAATATGGAATACTCTTTACTGCTAAGACCCTGTACACCACTCCCACTAAAGGGGGCTTTACACGCTGCGACATCGCTAATGCGGAGTCGTTGGGGTCACGGAATTTGTGACGCACATCCGGCCGCATTAGCGATGTTGCTGCGTGTGACACCGATGAGCGATTTTGCATCGTTGCAAAAACGTGCAAAATCGCTCATCGGTGACATGGGTCTCCATTCTCGATTATCGTTACTGCAGCAGTAACGATGTAGTTCGTCGCTCCTGCGGCAGCACACATCACTCCGTGTGACACCGCAGAAACGAGGAACCTCTCCTTACCTGCCTCCCAGCCGCTATGAGGAAGGAAGGAGGTGGGCGGGATGTTCCGGCCACTCATCTCCGCCCCTCCGCTGCTATTGGGCGGTCGCTCAGTGACGTCGCTGTGACGCCGCACGGACCGCCCCCTTAGAAAGGAGGCGGTTCGCCGGTCACAGCGACGTCGCCGGGCAGGTAAGTATGTGTGACGGGTCTGGTCGGTGTTGTGCGGCATGGGCAGCGATTTACCCGTGTCGCGCAACAGATGGGGGCGGGTACCCACACTAGCGATATCGGGACCGATATCGCAGTGTGTAAAGTAGACTTTAGTCACATGACCAAGACTGTATCTGTGTCCCTACAACACACTTGAGACAAATGTGTGTGTGAGCCTGCATTGTGGGGTATATATAATATATTATAGAGCTGGGAAGGATCATTCTAAGCAGTGAGCTGTTCCAGTATTTGTAGGAAAATACCCAGTAGAAGCATCAAACACAGCACCAATACCTCCCATCAGTATCCCACCACAGTGCCATGTAACCCATGCCCTACACTCCCATCTACACCAATACTATACAGGCACAAACTAGTATATCTGACTAAAAGCCCCCAAAATATGAAGAACGGCCTATAGTTGAGTGTGGATATAAAATCTATGTGAGCAGAGCTAGAATAGAAATCACTGATCGCATTGAAGTCATTCTGACCATAAATCACCATGATATCAAGGTGAGGAGTTGTGTGTTACTGCTGGGAGGAAAGGGTTAACAGTGGAATATTAAGGTGCATTTCTGTGTGCAGTGTTACTAGTCAATGTAACAATTCAATATGAGCTGCTCTTGGTGCCGGGGGAGGGAGATGCTCTCCTGAGCAAGATAGATGGGGAATGAACATGATATCTATATAGTGTAAGGCAGGGGGTCTCAAACTCGGCTGGGTGTATGGGCCGCACAGAGGAAAAAATATTTGGGGGGCTGCATTCTTTGCAAGACAAAGTGACATTTTTATTGGTACCATATATGTATATATTTTTTTTACACACCTTTGGATGACTGATTTTCAACATTTTTCACTTGTTTATTATAACAAATGTGCACATTCTTTGGTTAAATCTAAAAAAAATAAATGTGATGTTAAAAAAAAGTCATGCCTTATTTTGTTTTTTTTTACATTTTATCCCTTTCTTTTAACTAATAGTGTTACAATTATGACGCTAGCGTTTTGTGAAGGGAATGCTTTGCCTACTTCCGTGACTATGGCCTTCCGGAACTGCTGCATTTTGGCTGACCTCTCCGCCTCGGGAATAAGAGACATAAAGTTCTCCTTGTAGCGTGGGTCTAACAGTGTTACCAACCAGTAATGATTGTCGGCCAAGATGTTCTTAACGCGAGGGTCACGAGACAGGCAGCTTACCATAAAGTCATCCATGTGCGCCAGACTCTTAACAGCCATCACTTCAGTATCCAGACCAACACGATGACTGAACATGCTGTCCTCCTCCTTCTCCTCCTCCTCATCTACCCTGTCCTCTGGCCAGCCACGCTGAACTGAGCATATGACTGGTATGCATGTCATATCCTCAATTTGGCCGGAGAGTTGCTCCATGTCTTCATCTTCCTCCTCGTCATAGTCCTCCACTGCACGTTGTGATGAGACGAGGCTGGGCTATGTGTTATCACCCACACCCACTACTGTTTCTTGCTCCAACTCATCGTGTTCCGCCTGCAATGCATCATGTTTGGTTTTGAGCAGAGACCGTTTTAGAAGGCAGAGAAGCGGTATGGTGACGCTAATAATGGCGTCATCGCCGCTCACCATCTTGGTGGAGTCCTCAAAGTTTTGGAGGATGGTACATAGGTCGGACATCCATCTCCACTCCTCAGGTGTTATGTGTGGAGTTTGACCCATTTCCCGACGGCTTAGGTGATGCAGGTACTCAACAACTGCCCTCTTCTGCTCACATATCCTGATCAACATGTGCAGAGTTGAATTCCAACGCGTGGGGACATCACACACCAGTCTGTGAGCCGGAAGATGCAAACGACGCTGAAAGCCGGCAAGCAGTAGGTGACTTTCGAAAATGTGCAGACAGGCGGCGAACTTTTACCAGCAGATCAGACAGCTCTGGGTATGACTTTAGAAACCGCTGAACCACGAGGTTGAGCACATGGGCCATGCATGGAACATGTGTCAGCTGGCCTCGCCTCAAAGCCGCCACTAGGTTCCGGCCATTGTCACACACAACCTTTCCTGGCTTTAGGTTCAGAGGTGTGAGCCAGTGATCTGCATGCTGTTTTAGAGCTGTCCACACCTCTTCTGCATTGTGGGATTTGTCACTTATGCAGATTAGCTGCAGCACAGCCTGTTGCCGCTTCGCCGAGGCAGTGCTGCAGTGCTTCCAGCTTGGGACTGGTGTGGAGGGTAAAGTGGATGAGGATGCGCAGGAGGAGGAGGAGGCTGAAGAGCATGACATTCCGGAGCTGTAGAGTGTGGGTGAAACCCTGACTGAGGTAGGGCCTGCAAACCTTGGTGTGGGAAGGACTTGTTCCGTTCCTCGCTCAAACTGGGTCCCAGCTGGGCTGGGCTGGGTCCCTACCCGGCTGGGTAGGGCGTTGTGGGGGGTTTGTCTATCTCCGTTTGAGGTGAGTTTGTTTAAGTTAGCCTTTTCTTTGGCGTTTTTTGGAGCCCTGCGGGTTGGGGAGTTGGTATCGCCCAGTAAGGCGTTCCCCGGGGGCTTAGATTGGGGTGACATTGTCAGTGGAAAACGGAGTTGAATTTTGGATTAGGAAATCGAAAACTGATCAGAGAGGTGTGGGTAGACTAGTCCGTTTGGGGATGGTTGTGGCATCTGATATGTGCCCGTTCAAGTGTCTTGGGAATTTTCAACAGATCCGTCCGAAGGTGGATGGCCCCTTATTATGTCACGAGGATGGGTCCTTTTTATCGAGATACCAATTTGTGAGTGTTTTTAGGGCATGTTTGAAGTCGTTGGGGTTAGATCCGAAGTCTTTCGGATTGGGGCAGCGACGGAGGCCTCTATATGCGGCCTACCGGAGGAGACAGTTAAGCAGATTGGTAGGTGGAAGTCGCAGCGCTTTAAGTCGTATGTACGTCCCCAGGTGGTTGTTGGCAATTGAGGGGAAAAGGGGGGGGGTATTAGGGTAGCAATGGGGGGGGGTGAGAGTGTGTGTTTTTTGTCAATTTGGTTTGGTGAGGCAATAAAATGGTGTCGTCTGTACATTTTGTATTGCAGAAGCACCCCCCCTTCCTTCCCTGGTCTGGATCCTTGGCCACTCTTATGTGTATTGGGGAGCCCGACGAGCGGACGCGAGATGGAACGGGAGACAGCTAGGTTTTGAGAAGGACCTGGCTCTCGTGCGATGGCTCGGTGTTCGGGGGTTAGGGTGGAACAGGGTGTTGCAGGAGGTGCATAGATACGCCCGGTTGGACAGACCTCCTGACATGTTAGTGTTGCATGCCGGGGGGAATGATTTGGGTGGGCGTCCTTTTCGAATCTTGATAAAGGACATCAAACATGATTTGTTACGGTTATGGGTGTCGTTTCCAGGTCTAACGATAGTCTGGTCGGAGATAGTAGCGAGAAAGAGTTGGCAGAAAGCGCGGTCAGTTGACAGGTTGAACAAGGCGCGGGCGAAGGTTAATAGGGCGATCTCGAAGTTTGTTAGTCGGAACGGGGGTATAGCAATACGGCATGTTGAGTTGGAAAGGACGGAAGAGGAATTTTGGTTGGCTGACGGGGTACACCTTAATGCGGTGGGAACTGACTTATGGGCTCTTGGCTTGCAGGGAGGTATTGAGAGGGCCCTTTGGTTGCGGGGGGTCTCAGGCACTTGAAGGGTTTCAAGGTGCCTTCGTTGTGGTGTTGTTTATTGGTGGGTCCTTGAAGTTGGTTTAAAATTGGTTCGGGGATTCATCCGGGTATGGATCCCCTCATTGGCAGAATTGATGGTCCCCTGGTGATTTTGGGGGGGAACCCCGACGGGGTATGTCGGGGCCCCTGGGGGTGTGGTTGGGGTTGACGGAGGATTAACCCTTACCATTTGGTGCTCCTGAGCCAGTGTGGGTAACGGCTGGGAGCAAGTTGAGGTTTTTTATTGCTCGGTTATGGGAATCACCAGGGTTTTGGTAGCTTCAAGGACCTTACCACATTGCAAATTTTATTGGTTATGTATTCTTGTTAATAAAATGGCTGCTATGGCCAAAATTATCCAAAGATAAATATGTGTCTGTGTAATTACTTTTAAATAAGAAATGGGAATGGAGGTGTGGGGTATGAAAGGAAGACCGGAGTCAACAATTCCAGGGTCAAGCATGTTTATTTGCGTAAGCTTCGTTCCAGGGTAGAAAGGGTAAGAGTGCCTTTCAGAATTCGAAGTGGTCGGACTGTACGGACCACCAAGAACTGCAGGAGAGCTTGAACATCTTCCCATGGATTTGCGACATCCTCCCTCATCAGTTACGTAGGTAAGCAGGTTCTCAGCATTGCAGCCCATTTGTTGTCTTAAGTTAGTTAAGCGGGGTTAACTAACCTGTCAGTTCAGCCTCAGGTCTAAAGCAGAGGCCTGGACTCCACTCCTTACTCCTCACTCCACAACTCTCCTTAAAAACAACTGACTCCTTTTTCCTGCCCCGGGGTCTCCAGACCCCTAGGTGGGCGTTTCCTTCCGTCTGGTCCTGCCCACTGATGTGCCTGTCTTTCCCTGGGGGAGGTGACTAGGATTTTCTGGTTGGCTTTGTGTGACTTAGGTGAGGGAAGTTGTTATGCGGGGGCCTATGTGTGACTACCTGCAGTGTCAGGGCGTCACATATGTATGTGTGTATGTCTGCTAAAGGAATCCGCACCGTCATATTTACAAACACAAAATTTTGCAGACACCTCATGTGACTCAGGGAACGTCGTAGACTATGTTTTAACAGGAATATTTAACCCCGCGCTTTACAGTTACTCTCCAAAAAACCTGCCTCCATTAAACTGAATGGAGGTGGGAGCTGCAAGTTATTAATAGCAGCTGTGATTGGTTGCTATAGGAACAAAGGACATTCATAGTATAAGAAGCTTATGTGTGAGATAATATGATGTCAGTGGGGAGACAGATAGAGAGAGACAGACACAGACTGAGAGACAAACAGACAGAGACAGATAGGCATAGATAGACAGGGAAAGAGACAGACAGAGATAGACAGGGAAAAAAGGCAGACAGACAGAGACAGAGAAAGAGACAGAGGCAGATAGGGAAACAGACAGAGACAAACATACAGAGACAGGCAGGAGAAAAGGCAGACCGACAGGGAAAGAGACAGACAGGGGAAGAGACAGACAGAGACAGACAAAGAAATACAGAGATAGACAGGGAAAGAGACAAACGGGGAATGAGTCAGACAGAGAGAGACAAAGAGAGACAGGCAGAGAGAGACAGAGAAAGAGACAGACAGGGGAAGAGAAAGACAGAGACAGACAAAGAAATACAGAGACAGACAGGGGAAGAGACAGACAGGGGAAGAGACAGACAGGGGAAGAGACAGACAGGGGAAGAGACAGACAGGGGAAGAGACAGACAGGGGAAGAGACAGACCTGGAAAAGAGACAGACCTGGAAAAGAGACAGGCCTGGAAAAGAGACAGACAGACATAGAAACAGACAGCCACAAAGAGAGAGAGAGACAGACAGACACAGAGAGACAGACAGAGATAGAGAGACAGACAGACATGGATAGAGATAGAGACACACAGAGACAGACAGATGACAGAGACTGGGAGAGAGACAGACAGAAGCATAAATCCCTAACTAAAACTTAACATTTAATGATAGTTTTAAAAGGTAAAAAAACACAAATCATGTAAATAGAATGACTCTCTTCTGTGCATAGAGTCAACATTTTGTGTTTGTAAATATGACGGTGCGGATTCCTTTAGCAGACATACACACATACATATGTGACGCCCTGACACTGCAGGTAGTCACACATAGGCCCCCGCATAACAACTTCCCTCACCTAAGTCACACAAAGCCAACCAGAAAACCCTAGTCACCTCCCCCAGGGAAAGACAGGCACACCAGTGGGCAGGACCAGACGGAAGGAAACGCCCACCTAGGGGTCTGGAGACCCCGGGGCAGGAAAAAGGAGTCAGTTGTTTTTAAGGAGAGTTGTGGAGTGAGGAGTAAGGAGTGGAGTCCAGGCCTCTGCTTTAGACCTGAGGCTGAACTGACAGGTTAGTTAACCCCGCTTAACTAACTTAAGATAACAAATGGGCTGCAATGCTGAGAACCTGCTTACCTACGTAACTGATGAGGGAGGATGTCGCAAATCCATGGGAAGATGTTCAAGCTCTCCTGCAGTTCTTGGTGGCCCGTACAGTCCGACCACTTCGAATTCTGAAAGGCACTCTTACCCTTTCTACCCTGGAACGAAGCTTAGGCAAATAAACATGCTTGACCCTGGAATTGTTGACTCCGGTCTTCCTTTCATACCCCACACCTCCATTCCCATTTCTTATTTAAAAGTAATTACACAGACACAAATTTATCTTTGGATAATTTTGGCCATAGCAGCCATTTTATTAACAAGAATACATAACCAATAAAATTTGCAATGTGGTAAGGTCCTTGAAGCTACCAAAACCCTGGTGATTCCCATAACCGAGCAATAAAAAACCTCAACTTGCTCCCAGCCATTACCCACACTGGCTCAGGAGCACCAAATGGTAAGGGTTAATCCTCCGTCAACCCCAACCACACCCCCAGGGGCCCCGACATACCCCGTCGGGGTTCCCCCCCAAAATCACCAGGGGACCATCAATTCTGCCAATGAGGGGATCCATACCCGGATGAATCCCCGAACCAATTTTAAACCAACTTCAAGGACCCACCAATAAACAACACCACAACGAAGGCACCTTGAAACCCTTCAAGTGCCTGAGACCCCCCGCAACCAAAGGGCCCTCTCAATACCTCCCTGCAAGCCAAGAGCCCATAAGTCAGTTCCCACCGCATTAAGGTGTACCCCGTCAGCCAACCAAAATTCCTCTTCCGTCCTTTCCAACTCAACATGCCGTATTGCTATACCCCCGTTCCGACTAACAAACTTCGAGATCGCCCTATTAACCTTCGCCCGCGCCTTGTTCAACCTGTCAACTGACCGCGCTTTCTGCCAACTCTTTCTCGCTACTATCTCCGACCAGACTATCGTTAGACCTGGAAACGACACCCATAACCGTAACAAATCATGTTTGATGTCCTTTATCAAGATTCGAAAAGGACGCCCACCCAAATCATTCCCCCCGGCATGCAACACTAACATGTCAGGAGGTCTGTCCAACCGGGCGTATCTATGCACCTCCTGCAACACCCTGTTCCACCCTAACCCCCGAACACCGAGCCATCGCACGAGAGCCAGGTCCTTCTCAAAACCTAGCTGTCTCCCGTTCCATCTCGCGTCCGCTCGTCGGGCTCCCCAATACACATAAGAGTGGCCAAGGATCCAGACCAGGGAAGGAAGGGGGGGTGCTTCTGCAATACAAAATGTACAGACGACACCATTTTATTGCCTCACCAAACCAAATTGACAAAAAACACACACTCTCACCCCCCCCCATTGCTACCCTAATACCCCCCCCCTTTTCCCCTCAATTGCCAACAACCACCTGGGGACGTACATACGACTTAAAGCGCTGCGACTTCCACCTACCAATCTGCTTAACTGTCTCCTCCGGTAAGCCGCATATAGAGGCCTCCGTCGCTGCCCCAATCCGAAAGACTTCGGATCTAACCCCAACGACTTCAAACATGCCCTAAAAACACTCACAAATTGGTATCTCGATAAAAAGGACCCATCCTCGTGACATAATAAGGGGCCATCCACCTTCGGACGGATCTGTTGAAAATTCCCGAGACACTTGAACGGGCACATATCAGATGCCACAACCATCCCCAAACGGACTAGTCTACCCACACCTCTCTGATCAGTTTTCGATTTCCTAATCCAAAATTCAACTCCGTTTTCCACTGACATAATGTCACCCCAATCCAAGCCCCCGGGGAACGCCTTACTGGGCGATACCAACTCCCCAACCCGCAGGGCTCCAAAAAACGCCAAAGAAAGGCTAACTTAAACAAACTCACCTCAAACGGAGATAGACAAACCCCCCACAACGCCCTACCCAGCCGGGTAGGGACCCAGCCCAGCCCAGCTGGGACCCAGTTTGAGCGAGGAACGGAACAAGTCCTTCCCACACCAAGGTTTGCAGGCCCTACCTCAGTCAGGGTTTCACCCACACTCTACAGCTCCGGAATGTCATGCTCTTCAGCCTCCTCCTCCTCCTGCGCATCCTCATCCACTTTACCCTCCACACCAGTCCCAAGCTGGAAGCACTGCAGCACTGCCTCGGCGAAGCGGCAACAGACTGTGCTGCAGCTAATCTGCATAGGTGACAAACCCCACAATGCAGAAGAGGTGTGGACAGCTCTAAAACAGCATGCAGATCACTGGCTCACACCTCTGAACCTAAAGCCAGGAAAGGTTGTGTGTGACAATGGCCGGAACCTGGTGGCGGCTTTGAGGCGAGGCCAGCTGACACATGTTCCATGCATGGCCCATGTGCTCAACCTCGTGGTTCAGCGGTTTCTAAAGTCATACCCAGAGCTGTCTGATCTGCTGGTAAAAGTTCGCTGCCTGTCTGCACATTTTCGAAAGTCACCTACTGCTTCAGCCGGCCTTGCCGGCTTTCAGCGTCGTTTGCATCTTCCGGCTCACAGACTGGTGTGTGATGTCCCCACGCGTTGGAATTCAACTCTGCACATGTTGATCAGGATATGTGAGCAGAAGAGGGCAGTTGTTGAGTACCTGCATCACCTAAGCCGTCGGGAAATGGGTCAAACTCCACACATAACACCTGAGGAGTGGAGATGGATGTCCGACGTATGTACCATCCTCCAAAACTTTGAGGACTCCACCAAGATGGTGAGCGGCGATGACGCCATTATTAGCGTCACCATACCGCTTCTCTGCCTTCTAAAACGGTCTCTGCTCAAAACCAAACATGATGCATTGCAGGCGGAACACGATGAGTTGGAGCAAGAAACAGTAGTGGGTGTGGGTGATAACACATAGCCCAGCCTCGTCTCATCACAACGTGCAGTGGAGGACTATGACGAGGAGGAGGATGAAGACATGGAGCAACTCTCCGGCCAAATTGAGGATATGACATGCATACCAGTCATATGCTCAGTTCAGCGTGGCTGGCCAGAGGACAGGGTAGATGATGAGGAGGAGGAGGAGGAGGAGGAGAAGGAGGAGGACAGCATGTTCAGTCATCGTGTTGGTCTGGATACTGAAGTGATGGCTGTTAAGAGTCTGGCGCACATGGATGACTTTGTGGTAAGCTGCCTGTCTCGTGACCCTCGCGTTAAGAACATCTTGGCCGACAATCATTACTGGTTGGTAACACTGTTAGACCCACGCTACAAGGAGAACTTTATGTCTCTTATTCCCGAGGCGGAGAGGTCAGCCAAAATGCAGCAGTTCCGGAAGGCCATAGTCACGGAAGTAGGCAAAGCATTCCCTTCACAAAACGCTAGCGTCATAATTGTAACACTATTAGTTAAAAGAAAGGGATAAAATGTAAAAAAAAACAAAATAAGGCATGACTTTTTTTTAACATCAAATTTTTTTTTTTTAGATTTAACCAAAGAATGTGCACATTTGTTATAATAAACAAGTGAAAAATGTTGAAAATCAGTCATCCAAAGGTGTGTGAAAAAAATATATATATATATGGTACCAATAAAAATGTCACTTTGTCCTGCAAAGAATGCAGCCCCCCAAATTATTTTTTTCCTCTGTGCGGCCCATACACCCAGCCGAGTTTGAGACCCCCTGCCTTACACTATATAGATATCATGTTAATTCCCCATCTATCTTGCTCAGGAGAGCATCTCCCTCCCCCGGCACCAAGAGCAGCTCATATTGAATTGTTACATTGACTAGTAACACTGCACACAGAAATGCACCTTAATATTCCACTGTTAACCCTTTCCTCCCAGCAGTAACACACAACTCCTCACCTTGATATCATGGTGATTTATGGTCAGAATGACTTCAATGCGATCAGTGATTTCTATTCTAGCTCTGCTCACATAGATTTTATATCCACACTCAACTATAGGCCGTTCTTCATATTTTGGGGGCTTTTAGTCAGATATACTAGTTTGTGCCTGTATAGTATTGGTGTAGATGGGAGTGTAGGGCATGGGTTACATGGCACTGTGGTGGGATACTGATGGGAGGTATTGGTGCTGTGTTTGATGCTTCTACTGGGTATTTTCCTACAAATACTGGAACAGCTCACTGCTTAGAATGATCCTTCCCAGCTCTATAATATATTATATATACCCCACAATGCAGGCTCACACACACATTTGTCTCAAGTGTGTTGTAGGGACACAGATACAGTCTTGGTCATGTGACTAAAGGCTACTTTACACACTGCGATATCGGTCCCGATATCGCTAGTGTGGGTACCCGCCCCATCTGTTGCGCGACACGGGCAAATCGCTGCCCATGCCGCACAACACCGACCAGACCCGTCACACATACTTACCTGACCGGCGACGTCGCTGTGACCGGCGAACCGCCTCCTTTCTAAGGGGGCGGTCCGTGCGGCGTCACAGCGACGTCACTGAGCGACCGCCCAATAGCAGCGGAGGGGCGGAGATGAGTGGCCGGAACATCCCGCCCACCTCCTTCCTTCCTCATAGCGGCTGGGAGGCAGGTAAGGAGAGGTTCCTCGTTTCTGCGGTGTCACACGGAGTGATGTGTGCTGCCGCAGGAGCGACGAACTACATCGTTACTGCTGCAGTAACGATAATCGAGAATGGAGACCCATGTCACCGATGAGCGATTTTGCACGTTTTTGCAACGATGCAAAATCGCTCATCGGTGTCACACGCAGCAACATCGCTAATGCGGCCGGATGTGCGTCACAAATTCCGTGACCCCAACGACTCCGCATTAGCGATGTCGCAGCGTGTAAAGCCCCCTTTAGTGGGAGTGGTGTACAGGGTCTTAGCAGTAAAGAGTATTCCATATTTCTGCCAGATACCCACAGAGATATTGAAATCTGAAAAAAGAGACTTCTGCTCATTGAAGGTAAGAACTGCTCACATAGCGTTCAACTCCACAGCAAACGAGTGCTCTAGCACTGGCATCTCAGCAGGGATATTCCCCTACTACACATGTGTGTCTGGGTCGCTGTGACAGTTTACAGGACATAACTCAAGGCACCTAGATAGAAGGCAGAGGTACTGGGATTGGTTGGTTTTTGGTGACGGAGGTGCAGGGGCTGGCGCCCATGTGCAGTGCTGGCTAAGGTATATTGATGATATTTTGATTTTTTGGCAGGGCACTGTGGAGCAGCTCGAGACATTTATGGAGGAACTTAATAACAACACCTTTAACATCAGATTGACGCATAAGCATAGCAGCAGTTGCGTTGACTTCCTGGATATTAAAATTTCATTCGGTTCTGAGCGAATTGTTCAGACCGACGTCCATAGGAAGGAAACATCAGTCAACGCACTGCTGCATGCTTCTTCTGCTCATACCCCCTCCACCATCCGGGCCGTACCGACTGGCCAGTTCCTCAGGATGAAGCAAATTTGTTCGTCAGACACTGCTTTTGAACAACAGTCTGCCGACCTCCAGCGCCATAGGGGTGGCAAAGGCGGTCTTCCCCCGGTCTGCCTCAGCAACGGACACTAGCCAATAGTGACTAGTGAGATCAAGGGTAGAAAAATAATTTGCAGTTCTCAATGCAGCTAGCGATTCCTCAATACGGGGGAGTGGTGCTGTCCTTCTTCTTTAACAGGACCAACGGAGCTACCCAAAGGCTACAACTGTCACGGATAACCCCAGCCGCCTTCATGTTGCTCAACATGTCCTTGGTACACTGGTAATGTGAAGGTGGTATTGGCTTATAGCTCTCTTTGATGGGTGGGTGTGCACCTGTGGGGATGTAGTGTTGGACCCCTTTTATTCCCCCAAAATCTAGCGGATGTTTGCTGAAGACTTGCTCGCTCGTATTCTTGCACTACCCTGTGGACCCGCTTCTTGTGATGTGAAGGTGTGGAGTCAGTGCCTACGTGTAATTCCTTACACCACTCCTCTGGCTGACTTGGTGAGCAGTCACTGACTGGGTGGGGTGCAGTAATAGTGGATGCTGCTACTTGGATAGCATGTGTATCTACTGTGAACAGCTTATCAATGGTGGCAAGTCGGGGCAGCTTAACCTCCTGCTCTCCGCAGTTTAACACTCTCACGGGCACTCTTCCCTTCCGCACTAATGAATAAAACTATGATGTAAATATCATATAGATACCCCACAATTGTAAATAAAGGTAGGTTATGGGAAAAGGGGGAACAGGGAAAGAGGAAAATAGTGTAATAAAGTATACCTTCTGGGGGTGAGAGGAAATGGCAGCACAGCCAGTGGAGGTGAAGCAAAAGGAAGCCTGCAACTAAAGAGTTGAGAGCGTTATCACATGGTGACTGAGCCTGATTGTAAAGGGAGCATAGAGTGGAGCATACTCTGGGCACGTTAGAACCCAAGTTCTTAAACCATGAATATGGACCCCTTTTATTCTCCCAAAGTCTAGCGGATGTTTGCTGAAGACTTGCTCGTATTCTTGCACTACCCTGTGGACCCGCTTCTTGTGATGTGAAGGTGTGGAGTCAGTGCCTACGTGTAATTCCTTACACCACTCCTCTGGTTGACTTGGTGAGCTGTCACTGAATGGGTGTGGTGAAGTAACGGTGGATGCTGTGGCTTGGATATCATATTAAATATAGGGACCCCCATACAGTATTATGAGAATTTTTTTTGTATTCAATGATCGGTATTACCTTCAGGGGCGCGGCACGTGGACGTGCGTTCCATTAGCCTCACTGCATTCCACTCCCATACAGGAAGTGGGCGCAGCTATTACTACGGTCGCACATAAAAGAACCCACAGCCACTACTGCACACAGCTGACTCCACCACTGGAAACCCACTTCTACACCAACGCAGGTAAGACAGGATCGGCACCTCTATGCTCCCGTTACAATCAGGCTCAGTCACCATGTGATAATGCTCTCAACAATTTAGTTGCAGGCTTCCCCTTGCTTCACCTCCACTGGCTGTGCTGCCATTTCCTCTCCCCCCTGGAAGGTATACTTTATTACACTATTTTCCTGTTTCCCTCTTCTCCCTTTTCCCATAACCTACCTTTATCTGCATTTGTGGGGTATCTATATACTATTTATATCACAGTTTTATTCATTAATACGGAAGGGAAGAGTGCGCGTGAGAGTGTTGAACTGCGGAGAGCAAGAGGTTAAGCTGCCCCGATTTGCCACCATTGATAAGCTGTTCACAGTAGATACACATGCTATCCAAGCAGCAGCAGCATCCACCATTACTGCACCCCACCCAGTCAGTGACAGCTCACCAAGTCAGCCAGAGGAGTGGTGTCAGGAATTACACGTAGGCACTGACTACACACCTTCACATCACAAGAAGGGGGTGCAAGTGTGACGCCCTGGACTAGCCAGTTAGTCACAGACATAACACACACACACCCCCTTTCCCGGATAGTTACACTAGTCAGACACAAAACCGTTGTTGCCTCCCTCCAGGGGCTGATGTCCACACCAGGTGGGGCGGAGCCAGGCGGTTGGCCCCACCAAGGAGTTCACAGGCCTGGAGGTGGGAAAACCAGTCAGTTAGTTGAAGTTCAGTTTAGAGTTGAACCGTGGAGGTAGTGAGTTCAGTGAGGAGGCCAGTTTTGGGTAGGAGTGCAAAACTGCTAGTGTCTGGGTCAGATCCCAGGCACTATGGGGAGATAAGGTATGCACACCAGTGACTATGTAAGGGGAATACATGAAATAGCAGAAACTGCAGTGTGAATACTGACTTGAAAATTTCAATAGCTATATGCAAGAGTGAATATGTGAAAAATGGAATCTGCATTACTGCCATGAACATATGAATCAAGAGAAATTTAGCTACTGAATTGATCAATGCAATAGAGCCCCAACACTACGCCAAAGTATTTCTCTACGTTGGGGTCCCTAGCTTGTGTGTGTCCTCTCATGCAGTTAAAAAACCTACCGTGTATGGGAAGCTGAGACCCAGGCTATTTATGCGTATGATATGGATTGGCAATAGGTGTGGTTGGGGAGGGTTCACAAACGAAAAAATACTAACAAATAGGAATAACGTTTGGAACACCATTCTAAGTCCGAACTGGGTGCAAAAACCTAAAAAAACATCACTATGGGGAGATAAGGTATGCACACCAGTGACTATGTAAGGGGAATACATGAAATAGCAGAAACTGCTGTGTGAATACTGACTTGAAAAATCCAATAGCATTAATTCACATAATCCTAGTGACTGCGCACACAACATGGCCAAACGAAAACAAAAGACAGTACCTGGCCATTCAATCCAATGGAAACTCATAGGCAACACAGTCCATTAGACTAGGCAATTACATGCAGCCAAACAAAGTTCATGGGCCTTGCCTCAGAGTCGAACCCACAACCTCTTGGAGAACAAGCAAAGAGCCTACCACTAAACCAACTCAGTGAAGTTGGAAACCGACTCTACATTAATTAACATAATCCTAGTGACTGCGCACACAACATGGCCAAACAAAAGCAAAAGACAGTACCTGGCCTATCAATCCAATGGAAACTCATAGGTAACACAGTACATTGGACTAGGCAATTACATGCAGCCATACAAAGCCCATGGGTCTTGCCCCAGAGTCGAACCCACAACCTCTCGTAGCCAGGGCAAAGAGCCTACCACTACACCAACACAGAGAAGTAGGTGAATGACTCTACATTAATTCACATAATCCTAGTGACTGCGCACACAACATGGCCAAACAAATGCAAAAGACATTATCTGGCCTATCAATCCAATGGAAACTCATAGGCAACACAGTCCATTAGACTAGGCACTTACATGCAGCCATGTAAAGTTCATGGGCATTGCCTCAGAGTCGAACCCACAACCTCTTGGAGAACAAGCAAAGAGCCTACCACTAAACCAACTCAGTGAAGTTGGAAACCGACTCTACATTAATTAACATAATCCTAGTGACTGCGCACACAACATGGCCAAACAAAAGCAAAAGACAGTACCTGGCCTATCAATCCAATGGAAACTCATAGGTAACACAGTACATTGGACTAGGCAATTACATGCAGCCATACAAAGCCCATGGGTCTTGCCCCAGAGTCGAACCCACAACCTCTCGTAGCCAGGGCAAAGAGCCTACCACTACACCAACACAGAGAAGTAGGTGAATGACTCTACATTAATTCACATAATCCTAGTGACTGCGCACACAACATGGCCAAACAAATGCAAAAGACATTATCTGGCCTATCAATCCAATGGAAACTCATAGGCAACAAAGTCCATTGGACTAGACAATTACATGGAGACATACAAAGTCCATGGGCCTTGCCTCAGAGTCAAACCCACAACTTCTCGCAACCAAGCAAAGAGCCTACCACTACACTAACACAGAGAAGTGGGAAACTGATTCTACATTAATTCACATAATCCTACCGACTGCGCACACAACATGGCCAAACAAAAGACAATACCTGGCCTATTCATTCAATGAAAACTCATGGGCAACACAGTCCATTGGACTAGGCAATTACATTCAACCATACAAAGTCCATGGGCTTTGCCTCAAAGTCAAACCCACAACTTCTTGTAACCCAAGGAAAGAGCCTACCACTACACCAACACAGAGAAGAGAATGACTCTACATTAATTCACATAATCCTAGTGACTGCGCACACAACATGACCAAACGAAAGCAAAAGACAGTACCTGGCCTATCAATCCAATGGGAACTCATAGGCAACACAGTTAATTGAACTAGGCAATTACATGCAGCCATACAAACTCCATGGGCCTTGCCTCAGAGTCAAACCCACAACCTCGTGCAGCTAAGCAAAGAGCCTTCCACTACAGCAACACAGAGAACTGGGAAACTGATTCTACATTAATTCACATAATCCTACCGACTGCGCACACAACATAACCAAACAAAAGATAATACCTGGCCAATCAATCCAATGGAAACTCAAAGGCAACACAGTCCATTGGACTAGGCAATTACATGCAGCCATATAAAGTCCATGGGCTTTGCCTCAGAGTCAAACCCACAATTTCTCGCAGCCCAAGCAAAGAGCCTACCACTACACCAAGACAGAGAAGTTGGAAACTGAGTTTACATTAGTTCACATAATCCTAGTGACTGCGCACACAACATGGCCAAACAAAAGCAAAAGACAGTACCTGGCCTATCAATCCAATGGGACCTCATAGGCAACACAGTTAATTGAAATAGGCAATTACATGCAGCCATACAAACACCATGGGCCTTGCCTCAGAGTCGAACCCACAACCTCTTGCAGCATAAGCAAAGAGACTACCACTACACCAACACAGAGAAGTAGGTAAATGACTCTACATTAATTCACATAATCCTAGTGACTGCGCACACAACATGGCCAAACAAAAGCAAAAGACAGTACCTGGACTATCAATCCAATAGAAACGCATAGGCAAAGCAATCAATTGGACTAGGCAATTACATGCAGCCATACAAAGTCCATGGGCCTTGCCTCAAAGTTGAACTCACAACCTCTCGCAGCTCAAGCAAAGAGCCTACCACTACACCAACACAGAGAAATGTAAACCTGACTCTACATTATTTCACATAATCCTAGTGACTGCGCACACAACATGGCCAAACGAAAACAAAAGACAGTAACTGGCCTATCAATCCAATAGAAACTCATAGGCAACACAGTCCATTGGACTAAGCAATTACATGCAGCCATTCAAAGTCCATGAGCCTTGCATTAGAGTCGAACCCACAACCTCTCGCAGCCCAAGCAAAGAGCCTACCACTACACCAACACAGAGAAGTGGGAAACTGACTCTACATTAATTCCCATAACCCTAGTGACTGCGCACACAACATGGTCAAACAAAAGCAAAAGGCAGTACCTGGCCTATCAATCCAATGGAAACTCATAGGCAACATAGTCCATTGGACTAGGCAATTACATGCAGTCATACAAAGTCCATGGGCTTTGCCGCAGAGTCAAACCCACAATTTCTCGCAGCCCAAGCAAAGAGCCTACCACTACACCAACACAGAGAAGTTGGAAACTAAGTTTACATTAGTTCACATAATCCTAGTGACTGCGCACACAACATGGCCAAACAAAAGCAAAAGACAGTACCTGGCCTATCAATCCGATGGGAACTCATAGGCAACACAGTCAATTGAACTAGGCGATTACATGCAGCCATACAAACTCCATGGGCCTAGCCTCAGAGTCGAACCCACAACCTCTCGCAGCTTAAGCAAAGAGACTACCACTACACCAACACAGAGAAGTTGGAAACTAAGTTTACATTAATTCACATAATCCTAGTGACTGCGCACACAACATGGCCAAACAAAAGCAATAGACAGTCCCTGGCCTATCAATCCAATGGAAACTCATAGGTAACATAGTCCATTGGACTAGGCAATTACATGCAGCCATACAAAGTCCATGGGCTTTGCCTCAGAGTCAAACCACAACTGCTCGCAGCCCAAGCAAAGAGCCTACCACTACACCAACTCAGAGAAGTAGGAGAATGATTCTACATTAATTCACATAATCCTAGTGACTGCGCACACAACATGGCCAAACAAAAGCAAAAGACAGTACCTGGCCTATCATTCCAATTGAAACTCATAGGTAACATAGTCCATTGGACTAGGCAATAACATGCAGCCATACAAAGTCCATGGGCCTTGCCTCAGAGTCGAACTCACAACCTCTCGCAGCCCAAGAAAAAAGCCTACCACTACAGCAACACAGAGAAGTGTGAAACTGACTCTACATTAATTCACATAATCCTAGTGACTGCGCACACACCATGGCCAAACAAAAGCAAAAGACAGTACCTGGCCTATCATTCCAATTGAAACTCATAGGTAACATAGTCCATTGGACTAGGCAATAACATGCAGCCATACAAAGTCCATGGGCCTTGCCTCAAAGTTGAACTCACAACCTCTCGCAGCTCTAGCAAAGAGCCTACAACTACATCAACACAGAGAAATGTGAAACAACAAAGAGCCAGCACCAATGTGCACTAAGGCATCAAATATTCCAAACTGCATTATAAAAAATTTTTTTTTTGAGATTTTTGGCAAAAAATTGCAATTTCTTGAGCTGCTTCGCCACGTCACGGCAAATCTCATTTGAAGCAGTCCTACACTTTTTCTGCAGTTCTGCTATTTATATGTGAGGCCGCATGGCACATTTTATAAAAATATTTTAGTGTAGGACTGCTTCAAATGAGATTTGCCGTGACGTGGCGAAGCAGCTCAAGAAATTGCAATTTTTTGCCAAAAATCTCAAAAAAAAAAAAAAAAAAAATAAAAAAATTTTATAATGCAGTTTGGAATATTTGATGCCTTAGTGCACATTGGTGCTGGCTCTTTGTTGTTACAGAGAAATGTGAACCTGACTCTACATTAATTCACATAATCCTAGTGACTGCGCACACAACATGGCCAAACAAAAGAAAATACCTGGCCTATCAATCCAATGGAAACTCATAGGCAACACAGTCCATTAGACTAGGCAAATACATGCAGCCATACAAAGCCCATGGGCCTTGCCCCAGAGTCGAACCCACAACCTCTTGTAGCCCAAGCAAAGAGCCTACAAATACACCAACACAGAGAAGTGGAAAACTGATTCTACATTAATTCACATAATCCTAGTGACTGCGCACACAACATGGCCAAACAAAAGCAAAAGACATTACCTGGCCTATAAATCCAATAGAAACTCGTAGGCAAAGCAATCAATTGGACTAGGCAATTACATGCAGCCATACAAAGTCCATGGGCCTTGCCTCAGAGTCGAACCCACAACTAGAGATGAGCGAACCGGTCGCGGTTCGGCTCGAGGTCGGTTCGCCGAACGGGGGTCCCGTTCGAGTTCGGTTCGTCGAACGTTCGACGAACCGAACTCGAACCAATAGGCTATAATGGGAGGCAATCACAAACACATAAAAATGCATTATAAATGTACACAAACAGTTAATAAACATTGCCATAACACTAACCGGTCCCCGCGATCCCTTCTGCACTCTGTCTCCTGCCGCTATTCCATCCGATGATCGCTGAACCCTCCCGGTGACCTGCACTGCCAGCAGAGAAGCAGGACCTATCGTGACGTCAAAATAGCCATGTGACCAGTCACGTGGCTATTATCTCATTGGCTACAGACTGGTCACATGACTATGACGAGTCATGTAGGACCTGCGAGTGCATCTCTCCGGTACACGGTGCACATGTGTGTATCGCCGTGTACCGGCGACATGCTCTAGCACACGGTCCGCGTTCCGTTAGGGACCGGCTGACACAGCCGGTCATTAACGGAGGTTGCCATAGCAACGCAGTTAGCGGTGACGTCACCGCTAACCGCGGCTCCGAGAGCACCGTTGCTATGGTAACGCGTGTCAGCGTCTGAGAGCAGGGAGCCAGCGCTAAGCATTGTGCGCTGCTCCCTGCTCTGTGCACATGTAGCTGCAGCACACATCGGGTAATTAACCCCATGTGTGCTGTAACTAGGAGAGCAGGGAGCCAGCGCTCAGTGTGCGCTGCTCCCTGCTCTCTGCACGTGTAGCTGCGTGCGCTGGTAACCAAGGTAAATATCGGGTTGGTTACCTGATATTTACCTTAGTTACCAAGCGCAGCATCTTCCACGCGGCGCTGGGGGCTGGTCACTGGTTGCTGGTGAGCTCATCAGCAACTCGTGTAGCCACGCTCCAGCGATCCCTGCCAGGTCAGGTTGCTGGTGGGATCGCTGGAGCGTCGCTAGTGTGACATCTCACCAGCAACCTCCTAGCAACTTACCAGCGATCCCTATCGTTGCTGGGATCGCTGGTAAGTTGCTTAGTGTGACGGGGCCTTTACCGCTGTTACCGCTGACAGCCAGCACTGATCTGCACGCTGCTTCCCGTTTGTAGTGATGATTGTAGTTAGGATGAGGTTCCCCAGCCCCAAGTGATGAGCTGGGTAAACTCATCCTCACTACAATCGTCACTACTACTACACTAGAAAGAAAGAAGACAGAAGAGCAGGATCGTGGAGGGCTGACAGGGGGTAATAAAGATGGAGTCTCTAATGTGTCTGTGTATTTATTTCTATTAAAGTATTTTTTCTCTGTGTGGTGTTTTTTTTTAACCCTTTATTGGAGATTCTTAATGGCCGGGTCAAACGTGCCTGACATTAAGAATCTCTGGCTTAATACTGGCTAGTAAAACAAAGCCAGTATTAACTCATGATTACCCAACAAGCCACCCGGCTACTGGGCTGTTGGAAGAGTTGGATACAGCTCCAGATGATGGCGCTTCTATGAGAGCGCCATTTTCTGGGACGGCTGCGGACTGAAATTCGCAGCAGAGGCGCCCAGAAACCTCGGGCTAACCTGTGCTGCGGATTCCAATCCCCAGCTGCCTAGTTGTACCCGGCTGGACACAAAAATGGGGTGAAGCCCACGTCATTTGTTTTTTAATTATTTCATGAAATAAGTGAAATAATTAAAAAAAACGGGCTTCCCTATATTTTTGGTTCCCAGCCGGGTACAAATAGGCAACTGGGGGTTGGAGGCAGCCCGTGGCTGCCTGCTGTACCTGGCTAGCATACAAAAATATGGCGAAGCCCACGTCATTTTTTTGGTGGGAAAAAAAATTCTGCATACAGTCCTGGATGGAGTATGCTGAGCCTTGTAATTCTGTAGATGCTGTCTGCTCTTCTCCATACAGACAGACAGCAGCTGCAGAACTACAAGGCTCAGCATACTCCATCCAGGACTGTATGCAGAAGTTTTTTGCCCCCTGAAAAAATTATGTGGGCTTCGCTATATTTTTGTATGCTAGCCAGGTACAGCAGGCAGGTATGGCTGCCCCCAACCCCCAGTTGCCTATTTGTACCCGGCTGGGAGACAAAAATAAAGGGAAGCCCTTTTTCTATTATTTCATGAATTTCATGAAATAATTAGAAAACAAATGACGTAGGCTTCGCCCCATTTTTGTGTCCAGCCAGGTACAACTAGGCAGCTGGGGATTGGAATCCGCAGCACAGGTTGGCCTGAGATTTCTGGGCACCACTGCTGCGAATTGCAGTCTGCAGTCGCCTCAGAAAATGGTATTTTCATAGAAGCGCCATCTTCAGGTGCTGTATCCAACTCTTCCAGCACCTGCCTGCTATACCTGGCTAGCATACAAAAATATGGCGAAGCTCACGTCCTTTTTTTTGTAGTTTTTTGGCAAAAAAAATAAAAAATGCTTCCCTGGATTTTCCATTGCCAGTGAAGGTAACATCAAGCAGTGGGGGTTAGCAGCCAGTAGCTGCTTGGATTACCCTTACCTAGCAATACAAAAAATGCAGCGGGAGCCCATATATATTTTTTTTAATTATTTATTTAAATAACTAAAAACAAAATGGGCTTCCCTGTATTTTGATTGCTGGACATCACAGTGCTGTAAAAATAAATCTTTAAAAAAATGACGTAGCGCTCCGCGGTATTTTTGATTCTCAGCGCAGATAAAGCAGACAGCTATGGGTTGCCACCCCAGTCTGCCTGCCGATACCTTGGTTGGCAATCAAAATACAGGGAAGCCCATTAATTTTTTCTATTTAAAAAATAGTTAAAAAAAAAATGACATTGGGTCCCCCCATTTTTGATAGCCAGCTAGGGTAAAGCAGACGGCTGTAGCCTGAAAACCACAGCTGGCAGCTTTACCGTGGTTGGGGATCCAATGTGGAGGTCCCCTCAGGCTCTTTTTTATAATTATTTTATAAATATTAATAATTACACAATAAAAGTAGGGTCTCCCCCAAATTGGATCACCAGCCAAGGTAAAGCGGACAGCTGTGGTCTGGTATTCTCAGGGTGGGAAGGTCCATAGTTATTGGGCCTTCACAGCCTAAAAATAGCAGGCCGCAGGCACCCCAGACGTGGCGCATCCACTAGATGCGCCAATCCTGGCGCTTCACCCCAGCTCATCCCGTGCCCTGGTGCAGTGGCAAACGGGGTAATAAATCGGGTTGATACTAGCTGTAAAGTCACCTGAGATCAAGCCCAGCAGTTTGTGATGTCATGGCGTCTATTAGATACCCAACATCATAAACTGTCAGTACTAACAAAAAAAAAAAAATCGACAAAAGAAATTTATTTGAAAAAACAGTCCCCAAAACATTTCCTCTTTCACCAATTTATTGTAAGAAAAAAAATAAAGGGGGTCCCACGACGACTCTGGACCGTCTAGAATATGGGGGGGGGAGACACTCAGGGAACGTATCCCCCATTTTCTAGGAGTGCGGACCCTTCATGTGAGGAGTGTGGGTGCAATGAATCTGCACTCACTCTCCCCGGGTCCACAGCAGCAGAGTCCATGTCGTAATAGTTGCTACCAAAGCTGCAATGCCCTGCTCATGAGGTAAGGGCATGCCTAATCAGGAGAACTACTGTAGAGGAAGCTCTGCTCACTGGTATATAGATGCTCAGAGGTAATAATAGATAAAATTAGTGAGTAACCTCGGCACTCTAAATCTCCCAGACTAAGTCAGTAAGTCACAACGGATAGTAATGCAAAATCACTCTTTATTGGTCCGTATTAAGAAAAACATTTTTTTCATAAGCATATATGTTTTTGTCCAAAACAAGTTACAAATGACGTTTCGGCCTGAGCCTTCGTCAGATTGGACTTATCTGCATGTAATCATGAAAAATGACAATAATCAGTATCACATAAGAGTGAGAGAGCAATAACATAAACTCGAACAATGTAGAGGTACAATTGGGATGCAGCAAAAAAATTGCAACACAGCAAGAAATGAAACACATGATACAAATGTCATAATACAGTACAAGGACAATATAGTAATGACAAATATGGGGTCAGAGTAGGCTTAGACAGCTCTGGTACGAAAGAGATGTCAATCAAAGTAACATGTGCAGTAGGTGTAGAGCTACAGTATGCATGGCAGAGCTAATGGGTAGACCGACCATAGAAAAAGAACGGAGAAAAAATGGAGAAAAAGTGGAGAAAAAGTGGAGAAAAAGTGGAGAAAAAGTGGAGAAAAAGTGGAGAAAAAAGTGGAGAAAAAAGTGGAGAAAAAGTGGAGAAAAAGTGGAGAAAAAGTGGAGAAAAAGTGGAGAATAAGTGGAGAATAAGTGGAGAAAAAGTGGAGAAAAAGTGGAGAATAAGTGGAGAAAAAAGTGGAGAAAAAGTGAAGAATAAGTGGAGAAAAAGTGGAGAAAAAATGGAGAAAAAAGTGGAGAAAAAGTGGAGAAAAAGTGGAGAAAAAGTGGAGAAAAAGTGGAGAAAAGGTTGAGAAAAGGTTGAGAAAAGGTGGAGAATAAGTGGAGAATAAGTGGAGAAAAAGTGGAGAAAAAGTGGAGAAAAAGTGGAGAAAAAGTGGAGAAAAAGTGGAGAAAAAAGTGGAGAAAGTGGAGAAAAAGTGGAGAAAAAGTGGAGAAAAAGTGGAGAAAAAATGGAGAAAAAGTGGAGAAAAAGTGGAGAATAAGTGGAGAAAAAGTGGAGAATAAGTGGAGAAAAAGTGGAGAAAAAGTGGAGAAAAAGTGGAGAAAAAGTGGAGAAAAAGTGGAGAATAAGTGGAGAAAAAGTGGAGAAAAAGTGGAGAAAAAGTGGAGAAAAAGTTGAGAAAAGGTTGAGAAAAGGTTGAGAAAAGGTGGAGAAAAAGTGGAGAAAAAAGTGGAGAAAAAGTGGAGAAAAAAGTGGAGAAAAAGTGGAGAAAAAGTGGAGAAAAAGTGGAAAAAAAAAAGTGGAGAAAAAGTGGAGAAAAAGTGGAGAAAAAGTGGAGAAAAAGTGGAGAAAAAAGTGGAGAAAAAGTTGAGAAAAAGTGGAGAATAAGTGGAGAAAAAATGGAGAAAAAGTGGAGAAAAAGTGGAGAAAAAGTGGAGAAAAAGTGGAGAATAAGTGGAGAAAAAGTGGAGAATAAGTGGAGAAAAAGTGGAGAAAAAGTGGAGAAAAAGTGGAGAAAAAGTGGAGAAAAAGTGGAGAAAAAGTGGAGAAAAAGTGGAGAAAAAAGTGGAGAAAAAGTGGAGAAAAAGTGGAGAAAAAAGTGGAGAAAAAGTGGAGAAAAAGTGGAGAAAAAGTGGAGAAAAAGTGGAGCACGCTTTGGTGCCTTTCATGTGGCACTAAGGGGTGCTTAGCTTTGTATTTAGCCAAAAAAATGAAAAAAAAAAATGACGTAGGGTTCCCCCTAGTTTTGTAGCCAGCTAGGGTAAAGCAGACGGCTGCAGCCTGCAGACCACAGCTGGCAACCTCACCTTCGCTGGTAATCCAAAACTGAGGGCACCCCACGCTGTTATTTTAAATTAAATAAATAATTAAAAAAAAAAACACGTAGGGGTCCCCCAAAATTGGATCACCAGCCAAGGTAAAGCAGACAGCTGGGGCCTGATATTCTCAGACTAGGGAGGTCCATGGTTATTGGACTCTCCCCAGCCTAAAAATAGCAGGCCGCAGCCGCCCCAGAAGTGGCGCATCCATTAGATGCGCCAATCCTGGTGCTTCGCCCCAGCTCATCCCGCGCCCTGGTGCGGTGGCAAACGGGGTAATATATGGGGTTAATACCAGATGTGTAATGTCACCTGGCATCAAGCCCTGGGGTTGGTGAGGTCAGGCGTCTATCAGATACCCGACATCACCAACCCAGTCAGTAATAAAAAAAAATAGACGACAAACACATTTTTATTTGAAAAAACACTCCCCAAAACATTCCCTCTTTAACCAATTTATTAGAATGAAAAACAAATCCAGGTCTGCTGTAATCCAAGGGGTTGCCATGACGATCCACACTGTCCCAGTCAATGAAGAGCAGGATGTTCCCCATTGGCTGGGAGAGCAGTGCAGTGACCTGAGCTAACATCAATGGGTCAGCCCAGGTCACTGCAGGGCATGACAAGTGCTGCTGTCAGCGAGGTACATTACCTGCGCTGATCTCCAGCACTGCTGACAGCCCCTGTCACTAAGTTCAATGACTGCCGCCTTCACAGCCAAGAATCGCGAGAGGCCCGTGACGTCACCGCTAGTCAGTCTCGGGTCGGAAGCGAGAGGTGATGTGACAAGCGGCGGCCATGGAGGACAGTGACAGCGCTGAGGTCGGGATGGCGGGACTTCATCACCGCAGGCAGGGCCGGCTCCAGGTTTTTGTGGGCCCCGGGCGGAAGAGTCCCAGTGGGCCCCATAAACACGGAGACACACACACATACACAGATACATACACGTACATATACATATTTAAAGACAAACTCACAAAAATACATATAAACAGACAAATCTATACAGTCATATACACTGACATACATAGATACACATCATACATGCATACATACAGAGACACACACTGCTATGCTGCATACATACATACATACAGACACACACATACTGCTCTGCTGCATACATACACATAGACAGACACACACACTGCTCTGCTACATACATACATATAGACAGACACACACATACTGCTCTGCTGCATACATACATACAGACACACACACACACACTGCTCTGCTGCATACATACATACAGACACACACACACACTGCTCTGCTGCATACATACATACAGACAGACACGCATACTGCTCTGCTGCATACATACATGCATACATACATACACGCATACTGCTCTGCTGCATACATACATGCATACATACAGACACGCATACTGCTCTGCTGCATACATACATGCATACATACAGACAGACACGCATATTGCTCTGCTGCATATATATATATACATACATACAGACACGCATACTGCTCTGCTGCATATATACATACATATAGACACGCATACTGCTCTGCTGCATATATACATACATATAGACACGCATACTGCTCTGCTGCATATATACATACATATAGACACGCATACTGCTCTGCTGCATATATACATACATATAGACACGCATACTGCTCTGCTGCATATATACATACATATAGACACGCATACTGCTCTGCTGCATATATACATACATATAGACACGCATACTGCTCTGCTGCATACATACATACATATAGACACGCATACTGCTCTGCTGCATATATACATACATATAGACACGCATACTGCTCTGCTGCATATATACATACATACAGACACGCATACTGCTCTGCTGCATATATACATACATATAGACACGCATACTGCTCTGCTGCATATATACATACATATAGACACGCATACTGCTCTGCTGCATATATACATACATATAGACACGCATACTGCTCTGCTGCATATATACATACATATAGTCACGCATACTGCTCTGCTGCATATATACATACATATAGACACGCATACTGCTCTGCTGCATATATATATACATATAGACACGCATACTGCTCTGCTGCATATATACATACATATAGTCACGCATACTGCTCTGCTGCATATATACATACATATAGACACGCATACTGCTCTGCTGCATATATATATACATATAGACACGCATACTGCTCTGCTGCATATATACATACATATAGACACGCATACTGCTCTGCTGCATATATACATACATATAGTCACGCATACTGCTCTGCTGCATATATACATACATATAGACACGCATACTGCTCTGCTGCATATATACATACATATAGACACGCATTCTGCTCTGCTGCATATATACATACATATAGACACGCATACTGCTCTGCTGCATATATACATACATATAGTCACGCATACTGCTCTGCTGCATATATACATACATATAGTCACGCATACTGCTCTGCTGCATATATACATACATATAGACACGCATACTGCTCTGCTGCATATATACATACATATAGACACGCATACTGCTCTGCTGCATATATACATACATACAGACACGCATACTGCTCTGCTGCATATATACATACATATAGACACGCATACTGCTCTGCTGCATATATACATACATATAGACACGCATACTGCTCTGCTGCATATATACATACATATAGACACGCATACTGCTCTGCTGCATATATACATACATACAGACACGCATACTGCTCTGCTGCATATATACATACATATAGACACGCATACTGCTCTGCTGCATATATACATACATATAGACACGCATACTGCTCTGCTGCATATATACATACATACAGACACGCATACTGCTCTGCTGCATATATACATACATATAGACACGCATACTGCTCTGCTGCATATATACATGCATATAGACACGCATACTGCTCTGCTGCATATATACATACATATAGTCACGCATACTGCTCTGCTGCATATATACATACATATAGACACGCATACTGCTCTGCTGCATATATACATACATACAGACACGCATACTGCTCTGCTGCATATATACATACATATAGACACGCATACTGCTCTGCTGCATATATACATACATACAGACACGCATACTGCTCTGCTGCATATATACATACATATAGACACGCATACTGCTCTGCTGCATATATACATACATATAGACACGCATACTGCTCTGCTGCATATATACATACATATAGTCACGCATACTGCTCTGCTGCATATATACATACATATAGACACGCATACTGCTCTGCTGCATATATACATACATACAGACACGCATACTGCTCTGCTGCATATATACATACATATAGACACGCATACTGCTCTGCTGCATATATACATACATACAAACACACACCTTGCTCTGCGGGGCCCACACACGCGGCTCCGGGGGTCACACACGCGGCTCCGGGGCCCACACACGCGGCTCCGGGGGCCACACACACGGCTCCGGGGGCCACACACACGGCTCTGCGGGGCCCACACACGCACGGGGGGACAGGGAGGGGCGGGGAGGGAGTGATGTCCCACATACTGATCAGGTCACGGTGCAGATGGGGCCCACACAGCGCCGGAGGGAAGCGATGTGCTGGGGGTCGCTGGCTGGCACTGTGACTCCTTCATCTGTGCGACCGAGCAGGACGCCGGGCGGTAGCTCCGCCCACAGATGATGCTCAATGAAGGAGAACACACCCTTAAAGGGCCGGCAGCCACAGTTTCCAGTGCCAAGGACTGCTGCCTCCGGACCGACCGCAGGTAAGCCGAGCGGGACCGTGTGTGTGTGTGTGTGTGTGTGTGTATGTGTGTGTGTGTATGTGTGTGTATGTATGTATGTGTACATGCCGCGGGCAGGAGGGGGCGGAGCGAGCTGAGCGGGGAAGTGTGGGCTTCCTGCACGTAACTAGGATAAACATCGGGTTACTAACCAAAGCGCTTTGCTTGGATACCCGATGTTTATCTTGGTTACCAGCTTGTGGCAGGCTGCCAGCGATGGCTCCTGCACACTGTAGCTGTAAAAAGCCCTGCTTTTTGCTGCTAGAACCGTTCTCGAACGTTTCTAGAACTACCGAGCTTTTAGCAAAAAGCTCGAGTTCTAGTTCGATCAGCCCAAAAATCACTCGAGCCTAGAACTGGAGAACCACGAACCGCGAACCGCGCTCAACTCTACCCACAACCTCTTGTAGCCCAAGCAAAGAGCCTACCACTACACCAACACAGAGAAGTTGGTGACAGAGTTTACATTAGTTCACATAATCCTAGTGACTGTGCACACAACATGGCCAAACAAAAGCAAAAGACAGTCCCTGGCCTATCAATCCAATGGAAACTCATATACAACATAGTCCATTGGACTAGGCAATTACATGCTACGAGAGGTTGTGGGTTCGACTCTGGGGCAAGACCCATGGGCTTTGTATGGCTGCATGTAATTGCCTAGTCCAATGTACTGTGTTACCTATGAGTTTCCATTGGATTGATAGGCCAGGTACTGTCTTTTGCTTTTGTTTGGCCATGTTGTGTGCGCAGTCACTAGGATTATGTTAATTAATGTAGAGTCGGTTTCCAACTTCACTGAGTTGGTTTAGTGGTAGGCTCTTTGCTTGTTCTCCAAGAGGTTGTGGGTTCGACTCTGAGGCAAGGCCCATGAACTTTGTTTGGCTGCATGTAATTGCCTAGTCTAATGGACTGTGTTGCCTATGAGTTTCCATTGGATTGAATGGCCAGGTACTGTCTTTTGTTTTCGTTTGGCCATGTTGTGTGCGCAGTCACTAGGATTATGTGAATTAATGCTATTGGATTTTTCAAGTCAGTATTCACACAGCAGTTTCTGCTATTTCATGTATTCCCCTTACATAGTCACTGGTGTGCATACCTTATCTCCCCATAGTGATGTTTTTTTAGGTTTTTGCACCCAGTTCGGACTTAGAATGGTGTTCCAAACGTTATTCCTATTTGTTAGTATTTTTTCGTTTGTGAACCCTCCCCAACCACACCTATTGCCAATCCATATCATACGCATAAATAGCCTGGGTCTCAGCTTCCCATACACGGTAGGTTTTTTAACTGCATGAGAGGACACACACAAGCTAGGGACCCCAACGTAGAGAAATACTTTGGCGTAGTGTTGGGGCTCTATTGCATTGATCAATTCAGTAGCTAAATTTCTCTTGATTCATATGTTCATGGCAGTAATGCAGATTCCATTTTTCACATATTCACTCTTGCATATAGCTATTGAAATTTTCAAGTCAGTATTCACACTGCAGTTTCTGCTATTTCATGTATTCCCCTTACATAGTCACTGGTGTGCATACCTTATCTCCCCATAGTGCCTGGGATCTGACCCAGACACTAGCAGTTTTGCACTCCTACCCAAAACTGGCCTCCTCACTGAACTCACTACCTCCACGGTTCAACTCTAAACTGAACTTCAACTAACTGACTGGTTTTCCCACCTCCAGGCCTGTGAACTCCTTGGTGGGTGGGGCCAACCGCCTGGCTCCGCCCCACCTGGTGTGGACATCAGCCCCTGGAGGGAGGCAACAACGGTTTTGTGTCTGACTAGTGTAACTATCCGGGAAAGGGGGTGTGTGTGTGTTATGTCTGTGACTAACTGGCTAGTCCAGGGCGTCACACTTGCACCCCCTTCTTGTGATGTGAAGGTGTGTAGTCAGTGCCTACGTGTAATTCCTGACACCACTCCTCTGGCTGACTTGGTGAGCTGTCACTGACTGGGTGGGGTGCAGTAATGGTGGATGCTGCTGCTGCTTGGATAGCATGTGTATCTACTGTGAACAGCTTATCAATGGTGGCAAATCGGGGCAGCTTAACCTCTTGCTCTCCGCAGTTCAACACTCTCACGCGCACTCTTCCCTTCCGTATTAATGAATAAAACTGTGATATAAATAGTATATAGATACCCCACAAATGCAGATAAAGGTAGGTTATGGGAAAAGGGAGAAGAGGGAAACAGGAAAATAGTGTAATAAAGTATACCTTCCAGGGGGGAGAGGAAATGGCAGCACAGCCAGTGGAGGTGAAGCAAGGGGAAGCCTGCAACTAAATTGTTGAGAGCATTATCACATGGTGACTGAGCCTGATTGTAACGGGAGCATAGAGGTGCCGATCCTGTCTTACCTGCGTTGGTGTAGAAGTGGGTTTCCAGTGGTGGAGTCAGCTGTGTGCAGTAGTGGCTGTGGGTTCTTTTATGTGCGACCGTAGTAATAGCTGCGCCCACTTCCTGTATGGGAGTGGAATGCAGTGAGGCTAATGGAACGCACGTCCACGTGCCGCGCCCCTGAAGGTAATACCGATCATTGAATACAAAAAAAATTCTCATACTACTGTATGGGGGTCCCTATATTTAATATGATATCCAAGCCACAGCATCCACCGTTACTTCACCACACCCATTCAGTGACAGCTCACCAAGTCAACCAGAGGAGTGGTGTAAGGAATTACACGTAGGCACTGACTCCACACCTTCACATCACAAGAAGCGGGTCCACAGGGTAGTGCAAGAATACGAGCAAGTCTTCAGCAAACATCCGCTAGACTTTGGGAGAATAAAAGGGGTCCATATTCATGGTTTAAGAACTTGGGTTCTAACGTGCCCAGAGTATGCTCCACTCTATGCTCCCTTTACAATCAGGCTCAGTCACCATGTGATAACGCTCTCAACTCTTTAGTTGCAGGCTTCCTTTTGCTTCACCTCCACTGGCTGTGCTGCCATTTCCTCTCACCCCCAGAAGGTATACTTTATTACACTATTTTCCTCTTTCCCTGTTCCCCCTTTTCCCATAACCTACCTTTATTTACAATTGTGGGGTATCTATATGATATTTACATCATAGTTTTATTCATTAGTGCGGAAGGGAAGAGTGCCCGTGAGAGTGTTAAACTGCGGAGAGCAGGAGGTTAAGCTGCCCCGACTTGCCACCATTGATAAGCTGTTCACAGTAGATACACATGCTATCCAAGTAGCAGCATCCACTATTACTGCACCCCACCCAGTCAGTGACTGCTCACCAAGTCAGCCAGAGGAGTGGTGTAAGGAATTACACGTAGGCACTGACTCCACACCTTCACATCACAAGAAGCGGGTCCACAGGGTAGTGCAAGAATACGAGCGAGCAAGTCTTCAGCAAACATCCGCTAGATTTTGAGGGAATAAAAGGGGTCCAACACTACATCCCCACAGGTGCACACCCACCCATCAAAGAGAGCTATAAGCCAATACCACCTTCACATTACCAGTGTACCAAGGACATGTTGAGCAACATGAAGGCGGCTGGGGTTATCCGTGACAGTTGTAGCCTTTGGGCAGCTCCGTTGGTCCTGTTAAAGAAGAAGGACAGCACCACTCCCCCGTATTGAGGAATCGCTAGCTGCATTGAGAACTGCAAATTATTTTTCTACCCTTGATCTCACTAGTCACTATTGGCTAGTGTCCGTTGCTGAGGCAGACCGGGGGAAGACCGCCTTTGCCACCCCTATGGCGCTGGAGGTCGGCAGACTGTTGTTCAAAAGCAGTGTCTGACGAACAAATTTGCTTCATCCTGAGGAACTGGCCAGTCGGTACGGCCCGGATGGTGGAGGGGGTATGAGCAGAAGAAGCATGCAGCAGTGCGTTGACTGATGTTTCCTTCCTATGGACGTCGGTCTGAACAATTCGCTCAGAACCGAATGAAATTTTAATATCCAGGAAGTCAACGCAACTGCTGCTATGCTTATGCGTCAATCTGATGTTAAAGGTGTTGTTATTAAGTTCCTCCATAAATGTCTCGAGCTGCTCCACAGTGCCCTGCCAAAAAATCAAAATATCATCAATATACCTTAGCCAGCACTGCACATGGGCGCCAGCCCCTGCACCTCCGTCACCAAAAACCAACCAATCCCAGTACCTCTGCCTTCTATCTAGGTGCCTTGAGTTATGTCCTGTAAACTGTCACAGCGACCCAGACACACATGTGTAGTAGGGGAATATCCCTGCTGAGATGCCAGTGCTAGAGCACTCGTTTGCTGTGGAGTTGAACGCTATGTGAGCAGTTCTTACCTTCAATGAGCAGAAGTCTCTTTTTTCAGATTTCAATATCTCTGTGGGTATCTGGCAGAAATATGGAATACTCTTTACTGCTAAGACCCTGTACACCACTCCCACTAAAGGGGGCTTTACACGCTGCGACATCGCTAATGCGGAGTCGTTGGGGTCACGGAATTTGTGACGCACATCCGGCCGCATTAGCGATGTTGCTGCGTGTGACACCGATGAGCGATTTTGCATCGTTGCAAAAACGTGCAAAATCGCTCATCGGTGACATGGGTCTCCATTCTCGATTATCGTTACTGCAGCAGTAACGATGTAGTTCGTCGCTCCTGCGGCAGCACACATCACTCCGTGTGACACCGCAGAAACGAGGAACCTCTCCTTACCTGCCTCCCAGCCGCTATGAGGAAGGAAGGAGGTGGGCGGGATGTTCCGGCCACTCATCTCCGCCCCTCCGCTGCTATTGGGCGGTCGCTCAGTGACGTCGCTGTGACGCCGCACGGACCGCCCCCTTAGAAAGGAGGCGGTTCGCCGGTCACAGCGACGTCGCCGGTCAGGTAAGTATGTGTGACGGGTCTGGTCGGTGTTGTGCGGCATGGGCAGCGATTTGCCCGTGTCGCGCAACAGATGGGGCGGGTACCCACACTAGCGATATCGGGACCGATATCGCAGTGTGTAAAGTAGCCTTTAGTCACATGACCAAGACTGTATCTGTGTCCCTACAACACACTTGAGACAAATGTGTGTGTGAGCCTGCATTGTGGGGTATATATAATATATTATAGAGCTGGGAAGGATCATTCTAAGCAGTGAGCTGTTCCAGTATTTGTAGGAAAATACCCAGTAGAAGCATCAAACACAGCACCAATACCTCCCATCAGTATCCCACCACAGTGCCATGTAACCCATGCCCTACACTCCCATCTACACCAATACTATACAGGCACAAACTAGTATATCTGACTAAAAGCCCCCAAAATATGAAGAACGGCCTATAGTTGAGTGTGGATATAAAATCTATGTGAGCAGAGCTAGAATAGAAATCACTGATCGCATTGAAGTCATTCTGACCATAAATCACCATGATATCAAGGTGAGGAGTTGTGTGTTACTGCTGGGAGGAAAGGGTTAACAGTGGAATATTAAGGTGCATTTCTGTGTGCAGTGTTACTAGTCAATGTAACAATTCAATATGAGCTGCTCTTGGTGCCGGGGGAGGGAGATGCTCTCCTGAGCAAGATAGATGGGGAATTAACATGATATCTATATAGTGTAAGGCAGGGGGTCTCAAACTCGGCTGGGTGTATGGGCCGCACAGAGGAAAAAAATAATTTGGGGGCCTGCATTCTTTGCAGGACAAAGTGACATTTTTATTGGTACCATATATATATATTTTTTTCACACACCTTTGGATGACTGATTTTCAACATTTTTCACTTGTTTATTATAACAAATGTGCACATTCTTTGGTTAAATCTAAAAAAAAAAAATTTGATGTTAAAAAAAAGTCATGCCTTATTTTGTTTTTTTTTACATTTTATCCCTTTCTTTTAACTAATAGTGTTACAATTATGACGCTAGCGTTTTGTGAAGGGAATGCTTTGCCTACTTCCGTGACTATGGCCTTCCGGAACTGCTGCATTTTGGCTGACCTCTCCGCCTCGGGAATAAGAGACATAAAGTTCTCCTTGTAGCGTGGGTCTAACAGTGTTACCAACCAGTAATGATTGTCGGCCAAGATGTTCTTAACGCGAGGGTCACGAGACAGGCAGCTTACCACAAAGTCATCCATGTGCGCCAGACTCTTAACAGCCATCACTTCAGTATCCAGACCAACACGATGACTGAACATGCTGTCCTCCTCCTTCTCCTCCTCCTCCTCCTCCTCCTCATCATCTACCCTGTCCTCTGGCCAGCCACGCTGAACTGAGCATATGACTGGTATGCATGTCATATCCTCAATTTGGCCGGAGAGTTGCTCCATGTCTTCATCCTCCTCCTCGTCATAGTCCTCCACTGCACGTTGTGATGAGACGAGGCTGGGCTATGTGTTATCACCCACACCCACTACTGTTTCTTGCTCCAACTCATCGTGTTCCGCCTGCAATGCATCATGTTTGGTTTTGAGCAGAGACCGTTTTAGAAGGCAGAGAAGCGGTATGGTGACGCTAATAATGGCGTCATCGCCGCTCACCATCTTGGTGGAGTCCTCAAAGTTTTGGAGGATGGTACATACGTCGGACATCCATCTCCACTCCTCAGGTGTTATGTGTGGAGTTTGACCCATTTCCCGACGGCTTAGGTGATGCAGCTACTCAACAACTGCCCTCTTCTGCTCACATATCCTGATCAACATGTGCAGAGTTGAATTCCAACGCGTGGGGACATCACACACCAGTCTGTGAGCCGGAAGATGCAAACGACGCTGAAAGCCGGCAAGGCCGGCTGAAGCAGTAGGTGACTTTCGAAAATGTGCAGACAGGCAGCGAACTTTTACCAGCAGATCAGACAGCTCTGGGTATGACTTTAGAAACCGCTGAACCACGAGGTTGAGCACATGGGCCATGCATGGAACATGTGTCAGCTGGCCTCGCCTCAAAGCCGCCACCAGGTTCCGGCCATTGTCACACACAACCTTTCCTGGCTTTAGGTTCAGAGGTGTGAGCCAGTGATCTGCATGCTGTTTTAGAGCTGTCCACACCTCTTCTGCATTGTGGGGTTTGTCACCTATGCAGATTAGCTGCAGCACAGTCTGTTGCCGCTTCGCCGAGGCAGTGCTGCAGTGCTTCCAGCTTGGGACTGGTGTGGAGGGTAAAGTGGATGAGGATGCGCAGGAGGAGGAGGAGGCTGAAGAGCATGACATTCCGGAGCTGTAGAGTGTGGGTGAAACCCTGACTGAGGTAGGGCCTGCAAACCTTGGTGTGGGAAGGACTTGTTCCGTTCCTCGCTCAAACTGGGTCCCAGCTGGGCTGGGCTGGGTCCCTACCCGGCTGGGTAGGGCGTTGTGGGGGGTTTGTCTATCTCCGTTTGAGGTGAGTTTGTTTAAGTTAGCCTTTTCTTTGGCGTTTTTTGGAGCCCTGCGGGTTGGGGAGTTGGTATCGCCCAGTAAGGCGTTCCCCGGGGGCTTGGATTGGGGTGACATTATGTCAGTGGAAAACGGAGTTGAATTTTGGATTAGGAAATCGAAAACTGATCAGAGAGGTGTGGGTAGACTAGTCCGTTTGGGGATGGTTGTGGCATCTGATATGTGCCCGTTCAAGTGTCTCGGGAATTTTCAACAGATCCGTCCGAAGGTGGATGGCCCCTTATTATGTCATGAGGATGGGTCCTTTTTATCGAGATACCAATTTGTGAGTGTTTTTAGGGCATGTTTGAAGTCGTTGGGGTTAGATCCGAAGTCTTTCGGATTGGGGCAGCGACGGAGGCCTCTATATGCGGCCTACCGGAGGAGACAGTTAAGCAGATTGGTAGGTGGAAGTCGCAGCGCTTTAAGTCGTATGTACGTCCCCAGGTGGTTGTTGGCAATTGAGGGGAAAAGGGGGGGGTATTAGGGTAGCAATGGGGGGGGGTGAGAGTGTGTGTTTTTTGTCAATTTGGTTTGGTGAGGCAATAAAATGGTGTCGTCTGTACATTTTGTATTGCAGAAGCACCCCCTCTTCCTTCCCTGGTCTGGATCCTTGGCCACTCTTATGTGTATTGGGGAGCCCGACGAGCGGACGCGAGATGGAACGGGAGACAGCTAGGTTTTGAGAAGGACCTGGCTCTCGTGCGATGGCTCGGTGTTCGGGGGTTAGGGTGGAACAGGGTGTTGCAGGAGGTGCATAGATACGCCCGGTTGGACAGACCTCCTGACATGTTAGTGTTGCATGCCGGGGGGAATGATTTGGGTGGGCGTCCTTTTCGAATCTTGATAAAGGACATCAAACATGATTTGTTACGGTTATGGGTGTCGTTTCCAGGTCTAACGATAGTCTGGTCGGAGATAGTAGCGAGAAAGAGTTGGCAGAAAGCGCGGTCAGTTGACAGGTTGAACAAGGCGCGGGCGAAGGTTAATAGGGCGATCTCGAAGTTTGTTAGTCGGAACGGGGGTATAGCAATACGGCATGTTGAGTTGGAAAGGACGGAAGAGGAATTTTGGTTGGCTGACGGGGTACACCTTAATGCGGTGGGAACTGACTTATGGGCTCTTGGCTTGCAGGGAGGTATTGAGAGGGCCCTTTGGTTGCGGGGGGTCTCAGGCACTTGAAGGGTTTCAAGGTGCCTTCGTTGTGGTGTTGTTTATTGGTGGGTCCTTGAAGTTGGTTTAAAATTGGTTCGGGGATTCATCCGGGTATGGATCCCCTCATTGGCAGAATTGATGGTCCCCTGGTGATTTTGGGGGGGAACCCCGACGGGGTATGTCGGGGCCCCTGGGGGTGTGGTTGGGGTTGACGGAGGATTAACCCTTACCATTTGGTGCTCCTGAGCCAGTGTGGGTAATGGCTGGGAGCAAGTTGAGGTTTTTTATTGCTCGGTTATGGGAATCACCAGGGTTTTGGTAGCTTCAAGGACCTTACCACATTGCAAATTTTATTGGTTATGTATTCTTGTTAATAAAATGGCTGCTATGGCCAAAATTATCCAAAGATAAATTTGTGTCTGTGTAATTACTTTTAAATAAGAAATGGGAATGGAGGTGTGGGGTATGAAAGGAAGACCGGAGTCAACAATTCCAGGGTCAAGCATGTTTATTTGCCTAAGCTTCGTTCCAGGGTAGAAAGGGTAAGAGTGCCTTTCAGAATTCGAAGTGGTCGGACTGTACGGGCCACCAAGAACTGCAGGAGAGCTTGAACATCTTCCCATGGATTTGCGACATCCTCCCTCATCAGTTACGTAGGTAAGCAGGTTCTCAGCATTGCAGCCCATTTGTTATCTTAAGTTAGTTAAGCGGGGTTAACTAACCTGTCAGTTCAGCCTCAGGTCTAAAGCAGAGGCCTGGACTCCACTCCTTACTCCTCACTCCACAACTCTCCTTAAAAACAACTGACTCCTTTTTCCTGCCCCGGGGTCTCCAGACCCCTAGGTGGGCGTTTCCTTCCGTCTGGTCCTGCCCACTGGTGTGCCTGTCTTTCCCTGGGGGAGGTGACTAGGGTTTTCTGGTTGGCTTTGTGTGACTTAGGTGAGGGAAGTTGTTATGCGGGGGCCTATGTGTGACTACCTGCAGTGTCAGGGCGTCACATATGTATGTGTGTATGTCTGCTAAAGGAATCCGCACCGTCATATTTACAAACACAAAATGTTGACTCTATGCACAGAAGAGAGTCATTCTATTTACATGATTTGTGTTTTTTTACCTTTTAAAACTATCATTAAATGTTAAGTTTTAGTTAGGGATTTATGCTTCTGTCTGTCTCTCTCCCAGTCTCTGTCATCTGTCTGTCTCTGTGTGTCTCTATCTCTATCCATGTCTGTCTGTCTCTCTATCTCTGTCTGTCTCTCTGTGTCTGTCTGTCTCTCTCTCTCTTTGTGGCTGTCTGTTTCTATGTCTGTCTGTCTCTTTTCCAGGCCTGTCTCTTTTCCAGGTCTGTCTCTTTTCCAGGTCTGTCTCTTTCCCTGTCTGTCTGTCTCTTCCCCTGTCTGTCTCTTCCCCTGTCTGTCTCTTCCCCTGTCTGTCTCTGTATTTCTTTGTCTGTCTCTGTCTTTCTCTTCCCCTGTCTGTCTCTTTCTCTGTCTCTCTCTGCCTGTCTCTCTTTGTCTCTCTCTGTCTGACTCATTCCCCGTTTGTCTCTTTCCCTGTCTATCTCTGTATTTCTTTGTCTGTCTCTATCTGTCTGTCTCTCTCTGTCTGTCTCTTCCCCTGTCTGTCTCTTTCCCTGTCGGTCTGCCTTTTCTCCTGCCTGTCTCTGTATGTTTGTCTCTGTCTGTTTCCCTATCTGCCTCTGTCTCTTTCTCTGTCTCTGTCTGTCTGCCTTTTTTCCCTGTCTATCTCTGTCTGTCTCTTTCCCTGTCTGCCTCTGTCTGTTTGTCTCTGTCTCTTTCCCTGTCTGTCTATGCCTATCTGTCTCTGTCTGTTTGTCTCTCAGTCTGTGTCTGTCTCTCTCTATCTGTCTCCCCACTGACATCATATTATCTCACACATAAGCTTCTTATACTATGAATGTCCTTTGTTCCTATAGCAACCAATCACAGCTGCTATTAATAACTTGCAGCTCCCACCTCCATTCAGTTTAATGGAGGCAGGTTTTTTGGAGAGTAACTGTAAAGCGCGGGGTTAAATATTCCTGTTAAAACATAGTCTACAACATTCCCTGAGTCACATGAGGTGTCTGCAAAATTTTGTGTTTGTAAATATGACGGTGCGGATTCCTTTAGCAGACATACACACATACATATGTGACGCCCTGACACTGCAGGTAGTCACACATAGGCCCCCGCATAACAACTTCCCTCACCTAAGTCACACAAAGCCAACCAGAAAATCCTAGTCACCTCCCCCAGGGAAAGACAGGCACACCAGTGGGCAGGACCAGATGGAAGGAAACGCCCACCTAGGGGTCTGGAGACCCCGGGGCAGGAAAAAGGAGTCAGTTGTTTTTAAGGAGAGTTGTGGAGTGAGGAGTAAGGAGTGGAGTCCAGGCCTCTGCTTTAGACCTGAGGCTGAACTGACAGGTTAGTTAACCCCGCTTAACTAACTTAAGACAACAAATGGGCTGCAATGCTGAGAACCTGCTTACCTACGTAACTGATGAGGGAGGATGTCGCAAATCCATGGGAAGATGTTCAAGCTCTCCTGCAGTTCTTGGTGGTCCGTACAGTCCGACCACTTCGAATTCTGAAAGGCACTCTTACCCTTTCTACCCTGGAACGAAGCTTACGCAAATAAACATGCTTGACCCTGGAATTGTTGACTCCGGTCTTCCTTTCATACCCCACACCTCCATTCCCATTTCTTATTTAAAAGTAATTACACAGACACAAATTTATCTTTGGATAATTTTGGCCATAGCAGCCATTTTATTAACAAGAATACATAACCAATAAAAATTGCAATGTGGTAAGGTCCTTGAAGCTACCAAAACCCTGGTGATTCCCATAACCGAGCAATAAAAAACCTCAACTTGCTCCCAGCCGTTACCCACACTGGCTCAGGAGCACCAAATGGTAAGGGTTAATCCTCCGTCAACCCCAACCACACCCCCAGGGGCCCCGACATACCCCGTCGGGGTTCCCCCCCAAAATCACCAGGGGACCATCAATTCTGCCAATGAGGGGATCCATACCCGGATGAATCCCCGAACCAATTTTAAACCAACTTCAAGGACCCACCAATAAACAACACCACAACGAAGGCACCTTGAAACCCTTCAAGTGCCTGAGACCCCCCGCAACCAAAGGGCCCTCTCAATACCTCCCTGCAAGCCAAGAGCCCATAAGTCAGTTCCCACCGCATTAAGGTGTACCCCGTCAGCCAACCAAAATTCCTCTTCCGTCCTTTCCAACTCAACATGCCGTATTGCTATACCCCCGTTCCGACTAACAAACTTCGAGATCGCCCTATTAACCTTCGCCCGCGCCTTGTTCAACCTGTCAACTGACCGCGCTTTCTGCCAACTCTTTCTCGCTACTATCTCCGACCAGACTATCGTTAGACCTGGAAACGACACCCATAACCGTAACAAATCATGTTTGATGTCCTTTATCAAGATTCGAAAAGGACGCCCACCCAAATCATTCCCCCCGGCATGCAACACTAAGATGTCAGGAGGTCTGTCCAACCGGGCGTATCTATGCACCTCCTGCAACACCCTGTTCCACCCTAACCCCCGAACACCGAGCCATCGCACGAGAGCCAGGTCCTTCTCAAAACCTAGCTGTCTCCCGTTCCATCTCGCGTCCGCTCGTCGGGCTCCCCAATACACATAAGAGTGGCCAAGGATCCAGACCAGGGAAGGAAGGGGGGGTGCTTCTGCAATACAAAATGTACAGACGACACCATTTTATTGCCTCACCAAACCAAATTGACAAAAAACACACACTCTCCCCCCCCATTGCTACCCTAATACCCCCCCCCTTTTCCCCTCAATTGCCAACAACCACCTGGGGACGTACATACGACTTAAAGCGCTGCGACTTCCACCTACCAATCTGCTTAACTGTCTCCTCCGGTAGGCCGCATATAGAGGCCTCCGTCGCTGCCCCAATCCGAAAGACTTCGGATCTAACCCCAACGACTTCAAACATGCCCTAAAAACACTCACAAATTGGTATCTCGATAAAAAGGACCCATCCTCGTGACATAATAAGGGGCCATCCACCTTCGGACGGATCTGTTGAAAATTCCCGAGACACTTGAACGGGCACATATCAGATGCCACAACCATCCCCAAACGGACTAGTCTACCCACACCTCTCTGATCAGTTTTCGATTTCCTAATCCAAAATTCAACTCCGTTTTCCACTGACAATGTCACCCCAATCTAAGCCCCCGGGGAACGCCTTACTGGGCGATACCAACTCCCCAACCCGCAGGGCTCCAAAAAACGCCAAAGAAAAGGCTAACTTAAACAAACTCACCTCAAACGGAGATAGACAAACCCCCCACAACGCCCTACCCAGCCGGGTAGGGACCCAGCCCAGCCCAGCTGGGACCCAGTTTGAGCGAGGAACGGAACAAGTCCTTCCCACACCAAGGTTTGCAGGCCCTACCTCAGTCAGGGTTTCACCCACACTCTACAGCTCCGGAATGTCATGCTCTTCAGCCTCCTCCTCCTCCTGCGCATCCTCATCCACTTTACCCTCCACACCAGTCCCAAGCTGGAAGCACTGCAGCACTGCCTCGGCGAAGCGGCAACAGGCTGTGCTGCAGCTAATCTGCATAAGTGACAAATCCCACAATGCAGAAGAGGTGTGGACAGCTCTAAAACAGCATGCAGATCACTGGCTCACACCTCTGAACCTAAAGCCAGGAAAGGTTGTGTGTGACAATGGCCGGAACCTAGTGGCGGCTTTGAGGCGAGGCCAGCTGACACATGTTCCATGCATGGCCCATGTGCTCAACCTCGTGGTTCAGCGGTTTCTAAAGTCATACCCAGAGCTGTCTGATCTGCTGGTAAAAGTTCGCCGCCTGTCTGCACATTTTCGAAAGTCACCTACTGCTTCAGCCGGCCTTGCCGGCTTTCAGCGTCGTTTGCATCTTCCGGCTCACAGACTGGTGTGTGATGTCCCCACGCGTTGGAATTCAACTCTGCACATGTTGATCAGGATATGTGAGCAGAAGAGGGCAGTTGTTGAGTACCTGCATCACCTAAGCCGTCGGGAAATGGGTCAAACTCCACACATAACACCTGAGGAGTGGAGATGGATGTCCGACCTATGTACCATCCTCCAAAACTTTGAGGACTCCACCAAGATGGTGAGCGGCGATGACGCCATTATTAGCGTCACCATACCGCTTCTCTGCCTTCTAAAACGGTCTCTGCTCAAAACCAAACATGATGCATTGCAGGCGGAACACGATGAGTTGGAGCAAGAAACAGTAGTGGGTGTGGGTGATAACACATAGCCCAGCCTCGTCTCATCACAACGTGCAGTGGAGGACTATGACGAGGAGGAAGATGAAGACATGGAGCAACTCTCCGGCCAAATTGAGGATATGACATGCATACCAGTCATATGCTCAGTTCAGCGTGGCTGGCCAGAGGACAGGGTAGATGAGGAGGAGGAGAAGGAGGAGGACAGCATGTTCAGTCATCGTGTTGGTCTGGATACTGAAGTGATGGCTGTTAAGAGTCTGGCGCACATGGATGACTTTATGGTAAGCTGCCTGTCTCGTGACCCTCGCGTTAAGAACATCTTGGCCGACAATCATTACTGGTTGGTAACACTGTTAGACCCACGCTACAAGGAGAACTTTATGTCTCTTATTCCCGAGGCGGAGAGGTCAGCCAAAATGCAGCAGTTCCGGAAGGCCATAGTCACGGAAGTAGGCAAAGCATTCCCTTCACAAAACGCTAGCGTCATAATTGTAACACTATTAGTTAAAAGAAAGGGATAAAATGTAAAAAAAACCAAAATAAGGCATGACTTTTTTTTAACATCACATTTATTTTTTTTAGATTTAACCAAAGAATGTGCACATTTGTTATAATAAACAAGTGAAAAATGTTGAAAATCAGTCATCCAAAGGTGTGTAAAAAAAATATATACATATATGGTACCAATAAAAATGTCACTTTGTCTTGCAAAGAATGCAGCCCCCCAAATTATTTTTTTCCTCTGTGCGGCCCATACACCCAGCCGAGTTTGAGACCCCCTGCCTTACACTATATAGATATTATGTTCATTCCCCATCTATCTTGCTCAGGAGAGCATCTCCCTCCCCCGGCACCAAGAGCAGCTCATACTGAATTGTTACATTGACTAGTAACACTGCACACAGAAATGCACCTTAATATTCCACTGTTAACCCTTTCCTCCCAGCAGTAACACACAACTCCTCACCTTGATATCATGGTGATTTATGGTCAGAATGACTTCAATGCGATCAGTGATTTCTATTCTAGCTCTGCTCACATAGATTTTATATCCACACTCAACTATAGGCCGTTCTTCATATTTTGGGGGCTTTTAGTCAGATATACTAGTTTGTGCCTGTATAGTATTGGTGTAGATGGGAGTGTAGGGCATGGGTTACATGGCACTGTGGTGGGATACTGATGGGAGGTATTGGTGCTGTGTTTGATGCTTCTACTGGGTATTTTCCTACAAATACTGGAACAGCTCACTGCTTAGAATGATCCTTCCCAGCTCTATAATATATTATATATACCCCACAATGCAGGCTCACACACACATTTGTCTCAAGTGTGTTGTAGGGACACAGATACAGTCTTGGTCATGTGACTAAAGGCTACTTTACACACTGCGATATCGGTCCCGATATCGCTAGTGTGGGTACCCGCCCCCATCTGTTGCGCGACACGGGTAAATCGCTGCCCATGCCGCACAACACCGACCAGACCCGTCACACATACTTACCTGCCCGGCGACGTCGCTGTGACCGGCGAACCGCCTCCTTTCTAAGGGGGCGGTCCGTGCGGCGTCACAGCGACGTCACTGAGCGACCGCCCAATAGCAGCGGAGGGGCGGAGATGAGTGGCCGGAACATCCCGCCCACCTCCTTCCTTCCTCATAGCGGCTGGGAGGCAGGTAAGGAGAGGTTCCTCGTTTCTGCGGTGTCACACGGAGTGATGTGTGCTGCCGCAGGAGCGACGAACTACATCGTTACTGCTGCAGTAACGATAATCGAGAATGGAGACCCATGTCACCGATGAGCGATTTTGCACGTTTTTGCAACGATGCAAAATCGCTCATCGGTGTCACACGCAGCAACATCGCTAATGCGGCCGGATGTGCGTCACAAATTCCGTGACCCCAACGACTCCGCATTAGCGATGTCGCAGCGTGTAAAGCCCCCTTTAGTGGGAGTGGTGTACAGGGTCTTAGCAGTAAAGAGTATTCCATATTTCTGCCAGATACCCACAGAGATATTGAAATCTGAAAAAAGAGACTTATGCTCATTGAAGGTAAGAACTGCTCACATAGCGTTCAACTCCACAGCAAACGAGTGCTCTAGCACTGGCATCTCAGCAGGGATATTCCCCTACTACACATGTGTGTCTGGGTCGCTGTGACAGTTTACAGGACATAACTCAGGGCACCTAGACAAAAGGCAGAGGGACTACTTTCTATTTCTGGTGTAGAGCTTAGTACAATATATATATATATACTATTACATGTGACACATGTACCTTGTATTACCATTATTCGCTGTATATGAACCCCTTTTCTCCGGGCATTATTTGTCTATAGCATTTTTCACGAACCTGAGGCAACTGAGAACCCTTCAGTGAAGGAATTCCACTAACCCTCACAATACCAACCAGGGGCCTCCCTGCAGTAACTCAGGTAGTTGTACCCATTCTCTTTCCGCATTCTATGTGTTCTTCTTCTTTCTTCTTTTTTTTCTTTTTTCTTCTTTTTATTTCTATCATGTAGTTCAGGGGTTTATAGATATATGTCCTGCATCTCATATTTCCTTTAGTGGTGCTTCTTACCCATTCTCATATCATTTACCCTAGTATTTCATGATCCTGAGGCGACTGAGAACCCTTTAATAAAGGAATCCTTTTTCACCTGAATTGTCAAGTGATACTTACCAGTGACTATCACGTAATGTTACAGGTAGTTCCATTTTCTTCCTCTTCTTTCTCTCCTTTCTTCTTTGTCACACGGTCCATTGTGTTATAGCCCACGTGTCATGATAACACTTGTACCATCTTTTCATTTAGATTCCACCTACAATTATTTACCGATTCCAGTTCTGGAATAGGCTTTCATCATCTACTCACTAGAATTCTCAAGTGCATAAGGTACTGAGACATATACATGTTCACACCATTATAAAGAACAAAGTATAAACATTGAGGTTTTTCTCACACCCATGTTCCTGTGTTCTTTGATATGATATGTGTTCATTTCCTTCACTATATAGGATTGCAAGTTTTCCATTTGTACCTTAATGGCAATGACGCTATACAATTGAACACATATCATCCTGTTATCCATATAGGTGTGTATTTACCTGCTTGACTATTTTTGGTTGTTTGATCCAGAATGTTTCTCCAGATAGGTCATGTGGAAATTTTCTTTCCTCAGTACAAATGTTTTCACTATGGCTTTGGAAAAATTTTTTGTATGTGCCTCATGGTCATTTGACCCATTGTACTCTCAAGTAGCAATATATTGTACTGTTATGTTGTACTATGTACTAATTACGTGTTTATATGGTTTTGTAACCCTTTATGATCTTAGATAACTTTATCCTTGATAAAGACCTAAAAACAAGGTCGAAACGTTGGATGAATTATCCTTTTGCACAAATAAAGAATTTTCAGCATTCCAAGAGTTCTTTTCTTACGTTATTAATCACTATAGTGTGCCAGAGCTATTTCTTTTGAATTGACTCTTATTTTTTCTGAGCACCTGCTATATACACAGTGAGCCAGACATATTCAATTTTCATTCAGAAGGCAGAGGGAAGCCTTAGCAGCTGAGCATATATCTTTGCTTGTGAGCATTAGAACAGGCCGGCGATTACAGGGTAACATGAAAAATGTCCAGCTTGCATTATGACTAGAACATGACAATATCCTTTTAAGTACTAACCTATGATGCGTTCCTAAGCAGTTGATGTTATATGTTCTACATTTCATTTTCTGCATACTTTACAAGTAGTAGAATTTGCTTTGATATAGGCAACTGGATTTTCACAATGAAAAGGCAAAGGATAACGCCCGAAAAAGACGCCATACATTATGTCAGTGCCATCACTGACAAACCTGGATTGACCATGAAATACGGTATGGAGAGCTGTTGTCATCGTATTAGATAGATAAGAATGATTATATGTATTGTAGAAATGTCTCCTATCATGTTCCCTAATTTTTTATTATGTCCACATCCTGGTCCCCATCTTGGACATCATAACAAACGTGCACTTTTTTGTTTAATTTACACATTGGACCATAGGAAAAATGACACTACAGCTACAGAGGTGACCATCTGATAGCCCAGCTCGACTATCCATCTCTACTGAAGACCCTTTCAGCTTTTTGAGAGTTGGGTGGAGGACATCATCTCTGAAAATAGGGTCCCACAGCTGCACCCCATCAGTGTGAGCAGGACTCTTAGGACTCTTAGAAGAGTCAATGCTCTGAGACCATGGGGGGCGCTTAGCCCCCTCTCTTCGTCACTGAGGATGATTTCATTTTTCAGGGATTAGAGAGGGTGGTCCTTGTGGTGGACTGCAGGTATGGAGAGCTGTTGTCATCGTATTAAATAGATAAGAATGATTATATGTATTGTAGAAATGTCTCCTATCATGTTCCCTAATTTTTTATTATGTCCACATCCTGGTCCCCATCTTGGACATCATAACAAACGTGCACTTTTTTGTTTAATTTACACATTGGACCATAGGAAAAATGACACTACAGCTACAGAGGTGACCGTCTGATAGCCCAGCTCGACTATCCATCTCTACTGAAGACCCTTTCAGCTATTTGAGAGTTGGGTGGAGAACATCATCTCTGAAAATAGGGTCCCACAGCTGCACCCCATCAGTGTGAGCAGGACTCTTAGGACTCTTAGAAGAGTTAATGCTCTGAGACCATGGGGGGCGCTTAGCCCCCTCTCTTCGTCACTGAGGATGATTTCACTTTTCAGGGAAAAGAGAGGGTGGTCCTTGTGGTGGACTGCAGGTATGGAGAGCTGTTGTCATCGTATTAGATAGATAAGAATGATTATATGTATTGTAGAAATGTCTCCTATCATGTTCCCTATTTTTTTATTATGTCCACATCCTGGTCCCCATCTTGGACATCATAACAAACGTGCACTTTTTTGTTTAATTTACACATTGGACCATAGGAAAAATGACACTACAGCTACAGAGGTGACCGTCTGATAGCCCAGCTCGACTACCCATCTCTACTGAAGACCCTTTCAGCTTTTTGAGAGTTGGGTGGAGGACATCATCTCTGAAAATAGGGTCCCACAGCTGCACCCCATCAGTGTGAGCAGGAATCTTAGGACTCTTAGAAGAGTCAATGCTCTGAGACCATTGGGGGCGCTTAGCCCCCTCTCTTCGTCACTGAGGATGATTTCATTTTTCAGGGATTAGAGAGAGTGGTCCTTGTGGTGGACTGCAGGTATGGAGAGCTGTTGTGATCGTATTAGATAGATAAGAATGATTATATGTATTGTAGAAATGTCTCCTATCATGTTCCCTAATTTTTTATTATGTCCACATCCTGGTCCCCATCTTGGACATCATAACAAACGTGCACTTTTTTGTTTAATTTACACATTGGACCATAGGAAAAATGACACTACAGCTACAGAGGTGACCGTCTGATAGCCCAGCTCGACTATCCATCTCTACTGAAGACCCTTTCAGCTTTTTGAGAGTTGGGTGGAGGACATCATCTCTGAAAATAGGGTCCCACAGCTGCACCCCATCAGTGTAAGCAGGACTCTTAGGACTCTTAGAAGAGTCAATGCTCTAAAACCATGGGGGGCGCTTAGCCCCCTCTCTTCGTCCCTGAGGATGATTTCATTTTTCAGGGATTAGAGAGGGTGGTCATTGTGGTGGACTGCAGGTATGGAGAGCTGTTGTCATCGTATTAGATAGATAAGAATGATTATATGTATTGTAGAAATGTCTCCTATCATGTTCCCTAATTTCTTATTATGTCCACATCCTGGTCCCCATCTTGGACATCATAACAAACGTGCACTTTTTTGTTTAATTTACACATTGGACCATAGGAAAAATGACACTACAGCTACAGAGGTGACCGTCTGATAGCCCAGCTCGACTATCCATCTCTACTGAAGACCCTTTCAGCTTTTTGAGAGTTGGGTGGAGGACATCATCTCTGAAAATAGGGTCCCACAGCTTCACCCCATCAGTGTGAGCAGGACTCTTAGGACTCTTAGAAGAGTCAATGCTCTGGTACCATGGGGGGCGCTTGGCCCCCTCTCTTCGTCACTGAGGATGATTTCATTTTTCAGGGATTAGAGAGGGTGGTCCTTGTGGTGGACTGCAGGTATGGAGAGCTGTTGTCATCGTATTAGATAGATAAGAATGATTATATGTATTGTAGAAATGTCTCCTATCATGTTCCCTAATTTTTTATTATGTCCACATCCTGGTCCCCATCTTGGACATCATAACAAACGTGCACTTTTTTGTTTAATTTACACATTGGACCATAGGAAAAATGACACTACAGCTACAGAGGTGACCGTCTGATAGCCCAGCTCGACTATCCATCTCTACTGAAGACCCTTTCAGCTTTTTGAGAGTTGGGTGGAGGACATCATCTCTGAAAATAGGGTCCCACAGCTGCACCCCATCAGTGTGAGCAGGACTCTTAGGACTCTTAGAAGAGTTAATGCTCTGAGACCATGGGGGCGCTTAGCCCCCTCTCTTCGTCACTGAGGATGATTTCATTTTTCAGGGATTAGAGAGGGTGGTCCTTGTGGTGGACTGCAGGTATGGAGAGCTGTTGTCATCGTATTAGATAGATAAGAATGATTATATGTATTGTAGAAATGTCTCCTATCATGTTCCCTAATTTTTTATTATGTCCACATCCTGGTCCCCATCTTGGACATCATAACAAACGTGCACTTTTTTGTTTAATTTACACATTGGACCATAGGGAAAATGACACTACAGCTACAGAGGTGACCGTCTGATAGCCCAGCTCGACTATCCATCTCTACTGAAGACCCTTTCAGCTTTTTGAGAGTTGGGTGGAGGACATCATCTCTGAAAATATGGTCCCACAGCTGCACCCCTTCAGTGTGAGCAGGACTCTTAGGACTCTTAGAAGAGTCAATGCTCTGAGACCATTGGGGGCACTTAGCCCCCTCTCTTCATCACTGAGGATGATTTCATTTTTCAGGGATTAGAGAGGGTGGTCCTTGTGGTGGACTGCAGATATGGAGAGCTGTTATCATCGTATTAGATAGATAAGAATGATTATATGTATTGTAGAAATGTCTCCTATCATGTTCCCTAATTTTTTATTATGTCCACATCCTGGTCCCCATCTTGGACATCATAACAAACGGGCACTTTTTTGTTTAATTTACACATTGGACCATAGGAAAAATTACACTACAGCTACAGAGGTGACCGACTGATAGCCCAGCTCGACTATCCATCTCTACTGAAGACCCTTTCAGCTTTTTGAGAGTTGGGTGGAGGACATCATCTCTGAAAATAGGGTCCCACAGCTGCACCCCATCAGTGTGAGCAGGACTCTTAGGACTCTTAGAAGAGTCAATGCTCTGAGACCATGGGGGGCGCTTAGCCCCCTCTCTTCGTCACTGAGGATGATTTCATTTTTCAGGGATTAGAGAGGGTGGTCCTTGTGGTGGACTGCAGGTATGGAGAGCTGTTGTCATCGTATTAAATAGATAAGAATGATTATATGTATTGTAGAAATGTCTCCTATCATGTTCCCTAATTTTTTATTATGTCCACATCCTGGTCCCCATCTTGGACATCATAACAAACGTGCACTTTTTTGTTTAATTTACACATTGGACCATAGGAAAAATGACACTACAGCTACAGAGGTGACCGTCTGATAGCCCAGCTCGACTATCCATCTCTACTGAAGACCCTTTCAGTTTTTTGAGAGTTGGGTGGAGAACATCATCTCTGAAAATAGGGTCCCACAGCTGCACCCCATCAGTGTGAGCAGGACTCTTAGGACTCTTAGAAGAGTCAATGCTCTGAGACCATGGGGGGCGCTTAGCCCCCTCTCTTCGTCACTGAGGATGATTTCACTTTTCAGGGAATAGAGAGGGTGGTCCTTGTGGTGGACTGCAGGTATGGAGAGCTGTTGTCATCGTATTAGATAGATAAGAATGATTATATGTGTTGTAGAAATGTCTCCTATCATGTTCCCTATTTTTTTATTATGTCCACATCCTGGTCCCCATCTTGGAAATCATAACAAACGTGCACTTTTTTGTTTAATTTACACATTGGACCATAGGAAAAATGACACTACAGCTACAGAGGTGACCGTCTGATAGCCCAGCTCGACTATCCATCTCTACTGAAGACCCTTTCAGCTTTTTGAGAGTTGGGTGGAGGACATCATCTCTGAAAATAGGGTCCCACAGCTGCACCCCATCAGTGTGAGCAGGAATCTTAGGACTCTTAGAAGAGTCAATGCTCTGAGACCATGGGGGGCGCTTAGCCCCCTCTCTTCGTCACTGAGGATGATTTCATTTTTCAGGGATTAGAGAGAGTGGTCCTTGTGGTGGACTGCAGGTATGGAGAGCTGTTGTGATCGTATTAGATAGATAAGAATGATTATATGTATTGTAGAAATGTCTCCTATCATGTTCCCTAATTTTTTATTATGTCCACATCCTGGTCCCCATCTTGAACATCATAACAAACGTGCACTTTTTTGTTTAATTTACACATTGGACCATAGGAAAAATGACACTACAGCTACAGAGGTGACCGTCTGATAGCCCAGCTCGACTATCCATCTCTACTGAAGACCCTTTCAGCTTTTTGAGAGTTGGGTGGAGGACATCATCTCTGAAAATAGGGTCCCACAGCTGCACCCCATCAGTGTAAGCAGGACTCTTAGGACTCTTAGAAGAGTCAATGCTCTAAAACCATGGGGGGCGCTTAGCCCCCTCTCTTCGTCCCTGAGGATGATTTCATTTTTCAGGGATTAGAGAGGGTGGTCCTTGTGGTGGACTGCAGGTATGGAGAGCTGTTGTCATCGTATTAGATAGATAAGAATGATTATATGTATTGTAGAAATGTCTCCTATCATGTTCCCTAATTTCTTATTATGTCCACATCCTGGTCCCCATCTTGGACATCATAACAAACGTGCACTTTTTTGTTTAATTTACACATTGGACCATAGGAAAAATGACACTACAGCTACAGAGGTGACCGTCTGATAGCCCAGCTCGACTATCCATCTCTACTGAAGACCCTTTCAGCTTTTTGAGAGTTGGGTGGAGGACATCATCTCTGAAAATAGGGTCCCACAGCTTCACCCCATCAATGTGAGCAGGACTCTTAGGACTCTTAGAAGAGTCAATGCTCTGGTACCATGGGGGGCGCTTGGCCCCCTCTCTTCGTCACTGAGGATGATTTCATTTTTCAGGGATTAGAGAGGGTGGTCCTTGTGGTGGACTGCAGGTATGGAGAGCTGTTGTCATTGTATTAGATAGTTAAGAATGATTATATGTATTGTAGAAATGTCTCCTATCATGTTCCCTAATTTTTTATTATGTCCACATCCTGGTCCCCATCTTGGACATCATAACAAACGTGCACTTTTTTGTTTAATTTACACATTGGACCATAGGAAAAATGACACTACAGCTACAGAGGTGACCGTCTGATAGCCCAGCTCGACTATCCATCTCTACTGAAGACCCTTTCAGCTTTTTGAGAGTTGGGTGGAGGACATCATCTCTGAAAATAGGGTCCCACAGCTGCACCCCATCAGTGTGAGCAGGACTCTTAGGACTCTTAGAAGAGTTAATGCTCTGAGACCATGGGGGCGCTTAGCCCCCTCTCTTCGTCACTGAGGATGATTTCATTTTTCAGGGATTAGAGAGGGTAGTCCTTGTGGTGGACTGCAGGTATGGAGAGCTGTTGTCATCGTATTAGATAGATAAGAATGATTATATGTATTGTAGAAATGTCTCCTATCATGTTCCCTAATTTTTTATTATGTCCACATCCTGGTCCCCATCTTGGACATCATAACAAACGTGCACTTTTTTGTTTAATTTACACATTGGACCATAGGAAAAATGACACTACAGCTACAGAGGTGACCGTCTGATAGCCCAGCTCGACTATCCATCTCTACTGAAGACCCTTTAAGCTTTTTGAGAGTTGGGTAGAGGACATCATCTCTGAAAATAGGGTCCCACAGCTGCACCCCATCAGTGTGAGCAGGACTCTTAGGACTCTTAGAAAAGTCAATGCTCTGAGACCATTGGGGGCACTTAGCCCCCTCTCTTCGTCACTGAGGATGATTTCATTTTTCAGGGATTAGAAAGGGTGGTCCTTGTGGTGGACTGCAGGTATGGAGAGCTGTTATCATCGTATTAGATAGATAAGAATGATTATATGTATTGTAGAAATGTCTCCTATCATGTTCCCTAATTTTTTATTATGTCCACATTTTGGTCCCCATCTTGGACATCATAACAAACGTGCACTTTTTTGTTTAATTTACACATTGGACCATAGGAAAAATGACACTACAGCTACAGAGGTGACCGTCTGATAGCCCAGCTCGACAATCCATCTCTACTGAAGACCCTTTCAGCTTTTTGAGAGTTGGGTGGAGGACATCATCTCTGAAAATAGGGTCCCACAGCTGCACCCCATCAGTGTGAGCAGGACTCTTAGGACTCTTAGAAGAGTCAATGCTCTGAGACCATGGGGGGCGCTTAGCCCCCTCTCTTCGTCACTGAGGATGATTTCATTTTTCAGGGATTAGAGAGGGTGGTCCTTGTGGTGGACTGCAGGTATGGAGAGCTGTTGTCATCGTATTAGATAGATAAGAATGATTATATGTATTGTAGAAATGTCTCCTATCATGTTCCCTAATTTTTTATTATGTCCACATCCTGGTCCCCATCTTGGACATCATAACAAACGTGCACTTTTTTGTTTAATTTACACATTGGACCATAGGAAAAATGACACTACAGCTACAGAGGTGACCGTCTGATAGCCCAGCTCGACTATCCATCTCTACTGAAGACCCTTTCAGCTTTTTGAGAGTTGGGTGGAGGACATCATCTCTGAAAATAGGGTCCCACAGCTGCACCCCATCAGTGTGAGCAGGACTCTTAGGACTCTTAGAAGAGTTAATGCTCTGAGACCATGGGGGCGCTTAGCCCCCTCTCTTCGTCACTGAGGATGATTTCATTTTTCAGGGATTAGAGAGGGTGGTCCTTGTGGTGGACTGCAGGTATGGAGAGCTGTTGTCATCGTATTAGATAGATAAGAATGATTATATGTATTGTAGAAATGTCTCCTATCATGTTCCCTAATTTTTTATTATGTCCACATCCTGGTCCCCATCTTGGACATCATAACAAACGTGCACTTTTTTGTTTAATTTACACATTGGACCATAGGAAAAATGACACTACAGCTACAGAGGTGACCGTCTGATAGCCCAGCTCGACTATCCATCTCTACTGAAGACCCTTTCAGCTTTTTGAGAGTTGGGTGGAGGACATCATCTCTGAAAATAGGGTCCCACAGCTGCACCCCATCAGTGTGAGCAGGACTCTTAGGACTCTTAGAAGAGTCAATGCTCTGAGACCATTGGGGGCACTTAGCCCCCTCTCTTCATCACTGAGGATGATTTCATTTTTCAGGGATTAGAGAGGGTGGTCCTTGTGGTGGACTGCAGATATGGAGAGCTGTTATCATCGTATTAGATAGATAAGAATGATTATATGTATTGTAGAAATGTCTCCTATCATGTTCCCTAATTTTTTATTATGTCCACATCCTGGTCCCCATCTTGGACATCATAACAAACGTGCACTTTTTTGTTTAATTTACACATTGGACCATAGGAAAAATGACACTACAGCTACAGAGGTGACCGTCTGATAGCCCAGCTCGACTATCCATCTCTACTGAAGAACCTTTCAGCTTTTTGAGAGTTGGGTGGAGGACATCATCTCTGAAAATAGGGTCCCACAGCTGCACCCCATCAGTGTGAGCAGGACTCTTAGGACTCTTAGAAGAGTCAATGCTCTGAGACCATGGGGGCGCTTAGCCCCCTCTCTTCGTCACTGAGGATGATTTCATTTTTCAGGGATTAGAGAGGGTGGTCCTTGTAGTGGACTGCAGGTATGGAGAGCTGTTGTCATCGTATTAAATAGATAAGAATGATTATATGTATTGTAGAAATGTCTCCTATCATGTTCCCTAATTTTTTATTATGTCCACATCCTGGTCCCCATCTTGGACATCATAACAAACGTGCACTTTTTTGTTTAATTTACACATTGGACCATAGGAAAAATGACACTACAGCTACAGAGGTGACCGTCTGATAGCCCAGCTCGACTATCCATCTCTACTGAAGACCCTTTCAGCTTTTTGAGAGTTGGGTGGAGAACATCATCTTTGAAAATAGGGTCCCACAGCTGCACCCCATCAGTGTGAGCAGGACTCTTAGGACTCTTAGAAGAGTCAATGCTCTGAGACCATGGGGGGCGCTTAGCCCCCTCTCCTCGTCACTGAGGATGATTTCACTTTTCAGGGAATAGAGAGGGTGGTCCTTGTGGTGGACTGCAGGTATGGAGAGCTGTTGTGATCGTATTAGATAGATAAGAATGATTATATGTATTGTAGAAATGTCTCCTATCATGTTCCCTAATTTTTTATTATGTCCACATCCTGGTCCCCATCTTGGACATCATAACAAACGTGCACTTTTTTGTTTAATTTACACATTGGACCATAGGAAAAATAACACTACAGCTACAGAGGTGACCGTCTGATAGCCCAGCTCGACTATCCATCTCTACTGAAGACCCTTTCAGCTTTTTGAGAGTTGGGTGGAGGACATCATCTCTGAAAATAGGGTCCCACAGCTGCACCCCATCAGTGTGAGCAGGACTCTTAGGACTCTTAGAAGAGTTAATGCTCTGAGACCATGGGGGCGCTTAGCCCCCTCTCTTCGTCACTGAGGATGATTTCATTTTTCAGGGATTAGAGAGGGTGGTCCTTGTGGTGGACTGCAGGTATGGAGAGCTGTTGTCATCGTATTAGATAGATAAGAATGATTATATGTATTGTAGAAATGTCTCCTATCATGTTCCCTAATTTTTTATTATGTCCACATCCTGGTCCCCATCTTGGACATCATAACAAACGTGCACTTTTTTGTTTAATTTACACATTGGACCATAGGAAAAATGACACTACAGCTACAGAGGTGACCGTCTGATAGCCCAGCTCGACTATCCATCTCTACTGAAGACCCTTTCAGCTTTTTGAGAGTTGGGTGGAGGACATCATCTCTGAAAATAGGGTCCCACAGCTGCACCCCATCAGTGTGAGCAGGACTCTTAGGACTCTTAGAAGAGTCAATGCTCTGAGACCATTGGGGGCACTTAGCCCCCTCTCTTCATCACTGAGGATGATTTCATTTTTCAGGGATTAGAGAGGGTGGTCCTTGTGGTGGACTGCAGGTATGGAGAGCTGTTATCATCGTATTAGATAGATAAGAATGATTATATGTATTGTAGAAATGTCTCCTATCATGTTCCCTAATTTTTTATTATGTCCACATCCTGGTCCCCATCTTGGACATCATAACAAACGTGCACTTTTTTATTTAATTTACACATTGGACCATAGGAAAAATGACACTACAGCTACAGAGGTGACCGTCTGATAGCCCAGCTCGACAATCCATCTCTACTGAAGACCCTTTCAGCTTTTTGAGAGTTGGGTGGAGGACATCATCTCTGAAAATAGGGTCCCACAGCTGCACCCCATCAGTGTAAGCAGGACTCTTAGGACTCTTAGAAGAGTCAATGCTCTGAGACCATGGGGGGCGCTTAGCCCCCTCTCTTCGTCACTGAGGATGATTTCATTTTTCAGGGATTAGAGAGGGTGGTCCTTGTGGTGGACTGCAGGTATGGAGAGCTGTTGTCATCGTATTAGATAGATAAGAATGATTATATGTATTGTAGAAATGTCTCCTATCATGTTCCCTAATTTTTTATTATGTCCACATCCTGGTCCCCATCTTGGACATCATAACAAACGTGCACTTTTTTGTTTAATTTACACATTGGACCATAGGAAAAATGACACTACAGCTACAGAGGTGACCGTCTGATAGCCCAGCTCGACTATCCATCTCTACTGAAGACCCTTTCAGCTTTTTGAGAGTTGGGTGGAGGACATCATCTCTGAAAATAGGGTCCCACAGCTGCACCCCATCAGTGTGAGCAGGACTCTTAGGACTCTTAGAAGAGTTAATGCTCTGAGACCATGGGGGCACTTAGCCCCCTCTCTTCGTCACTGAGGATGATTTCATTTTTCAGGGATTAGAGAGGGTGGTCCTTGTGGTGGACTGCAGGTATGGAGAGCTGTTGTCATCGTATTAGATAGATAAGAATGATTATATGTATTGTAGAAATGTCTCCTATCATGTTCCCTAATTTTTTATTATGTCCACATCCTGGTCCCCATCTTGGACATCATAACAAACGTGCACTTTTTTGTTTAATTTACACATTGGACCATAGGAAAAATGACACTACAGCTACAGAGGTGACCGTCTGATAGCCCAGCTCGACTATCCATCTCTACTGAAGACCCTTTCAGCTTTTTGAGAGTTGGGTGGAGGACATCATCTCTTAAAATAGGGTCCCACAGCTGCACCCCATCAGTGTGAGCAGGACTCTTAGGACTCTTAGAAGAGTCAATGCTCTAAAACCATGGGGGCGCTTAGCCCCCTCTCTTCGTCCCTGAGGATGATTTCATTTTTCAGGGATTAGAGAGGGTGGTCCTTGTGGTGGACTGCAGGTATGGAGAGCTGTTGTCATCGTATTAGATAGATAAGAATGATTATATGTATTGTAGAAATGTCTCCTATCATGTTCCCTAATTTTTTATTATGTCCACATCCTGGTCCCCATCTTGGACATCATAACAAACGTGCACTTTTTTGTTTAATTTACACATTGGACCATAGGAAAAATGACACTACAGCTACAGAGGTGACCGTCTGATAGCCCAGCTCGACTATCCATCTCTACTGAAGACCCTTTCAGCTTTTTGAGAGTTGGGTGGAGGACATCATCTCTGAAAATAGGGTCCCACAGCTGCACCCCATCAGTGTGAGCAGGACTCTTAGGACTCTTAGAAGAGTTAATGCTCTGAGACCATGGGGGCGCTTAGCCCCCTCTCTTCGTCACTGAGGATGATTTCATTTTTCAGGGATTAGAGAGGGTGGTCCTTGTGGTGGACTGCAGGTATGGAGAGCTGTTGTCATCGTATTAGATAGATAAGAATGATTATATGTATTGTAGAAATGTCTCCTATCATGTTCCCTAATTTTTTATTATGTCCACATCCTGGTCCCCATCTTGGACATCATAACAAACGTGCACTTTTTTGTTTAATTTACACATTGGACCATAGGAAAAATGACACTACAGCTACAGAGGTGACCGTCTGATAGCCCAGCTCGACTATCCATCTCTACTGAAGACCCTTTCAGCTTTTTGAGAGTTGGGTGGAGGACATCATCTCTGAAAATAGGGTCCCACAGCTGCACCCCATCAGTGTGAGCAGGACTCTTAGGACTCTTAGAAGAGTTAATGCTCTGAGACCATGGGGGCGCTTAGCCCCCTCTCTTCGTCACTGAGGATGATTTCATTTTTCAGGGATTAGAGAGGGTGGTCCTTGTGGTGGACTGCAGGTATGGAGAGCTGTTGTGATCGTATTAGATAGATAAGAATGATTATATGTATTGTAGAAATGTCTCCTATCATGTTCCCTAATTTTTTATTATGTCCACATCCTGGTCCCCATCTTGGACATCATAACAAACGTGCACTTTTTTGTTTAATTTACACATTGGACCATAGGAAAAATGACACTACAGCTACAGAGGTGACCGTCTGATAGCCCAGCTCGACTATCCATCTCTACTGAAGACCCTTTCAGCTTTTTGAGAGTTGGGTGGAGGACATCATCTCTTAAAATAGGGTCCCACAGCTGCACCCCATCAGTGTAAGCAGGACTCTTAGGACTCTTAGAAGAGTCAATGCTCTAAAACCATGGGGGGCGCTTAGCCCCCTCTCTTCGTCCCTGAGGATGATTTCATTTTTCAGGGATTAGAGAGGGTGGTCCTTGTGGTGGACTGCAGGTATGGAGAGCTGTTGTCATCGTATTAGATAGATAAGAATGATTATATGTATTGTAGAAATGTCTCCTATCATGTTCCCTAATTTTTTATTATGTCCACATCCTGGTCCCCATCTTGGACATCATAACAAACGTGCACTTTTTTGTTTAATTTACACATTGGACCATAGGAAAAATGACACTACAGCTACAGAGGTGACCGTCTGATAGCCCAGCTCGACTATCCATCTCTACTGAAGACCCTTTCAGCTTTTTGAGAGTTGGGTGGAGGACATCATCTCTGAAAATAGGGTCCCACAGCTGCACCCCATCAGTGTGAGCAGGAATCTTAGGACTCTTAGAAGAGTCAATGCTCTGAGACCATGGGGGCACTTAGCCCCCTCTCTTCGTCACTGAGGATGATTTCATTTTTCAGGGATTAGAGAGGGTGGTCCTTGTGGTGGACTGCAGGTATGGAGAGCTGTTGTCATCGTATTAGATAGATAAGAATGATTATATGTATTGTAGAAATGTCTCCTATCATGTTCCCTAATTTTTTATTATGTCCACATCCTGGTCCCCATCTTGGACATCATAACAAACATGCACTTTTTTGTTTAATTTACACATTGGACCATAGGAAAAATGACACTACAGCTACAGAGGTGACCGTCTGATAGCCCAGCTCGACTATCCATCTCTACTGAAGACCCTTTCAGCTTTTTGAGAGTTGGGTGGAGGACATCATCTCTTAAAATAGGGTCCCACAGCTGCACCCCATCAGTGTGAGCAGGACTCTTAGGACTCTTAGAAGAGTCAATGCTCTAAAACCATGGGGGCGCTTAGCCCCCTCTCTTCGTCCCTGAGGATGATTTCATTTTTCAGGGATTAGAGAGGGTGGTCCTTGTGGTGGACTGCAGGTATGGAGAGCTGTTGTCATCGTATTAGATAGATAAGAATGATTATATGTATTGTAGAAATGTCTCCTATCATGTTCCCTAATTTTTTATTATGTCCACATCCTGGTCCCCATCTTGGACATCATAACAAACGTACACTTTTTTGTTTAATTTACACATTGGACCATAGGAAAAATGACACTACAGCTACAGAGGTGACCGTCTGATAGCCCAGCTCGACTATCCATCTCTACTGAAGACCCTTTCAGCTTTTTGAGAGTTGGGTGGAGGACATCATCTCTGAAAATAGGGTCCCACAGCTGCACCCCATCAGTGTGAGCAGGACTCTTAGGACTCTTAGAAGAGTTAATGCTCTGAGACCATGGGGGCGCTTAGCCCCCTCTCTTCGTCACTGAGGATGATTTCATTTTTCAGGGATTAGAGAGGGTGGTCCTTGTGGTGGACTGCAGGTATGGAGAGCTGTTGTCATCGTATTAGATAGATAAGAATGATTATATGTATTGTAGAAATGTCTCCTATCATGTTCCCTAATTTTTTATTATGTCCACATCCTGGTCCCCATCTTGGACATCATAACAAACGTGCACTTTTTTGTTTAATTTACACATTGGACCATAGGAAAAATGACACTACAGCTACAGAGGTGACCGTCTGATAGCCCAGCTTGACTATCCATCTCTACTGAAGACCCTTTCAGCTTTTTGAGAGTTGGGTGGAGGACATCATCTCTGAAAATAGGGTCCCACAGCTGCACCCCATCAGTGTGAGCAGGACTCTTAGGACTCTTAGAAGAGTCAATGCTCTGAGACCATGGGGGCGCTTAGCCCCCTCTCTTCGTCACTGAGGATGATTTCATTTTTCAGGGATTAGAGAGGGTGGTCCTTGTGGTGGACTGCAGGTATGGAGAGCTGTTGTGATCGTATTAGATAGATAAGAATGATTATATGTATTGTAGAAATGTCTCCTATCATGTTCCCTAATTTTTTATTATGTCCACATCCTGGTCCCCATCTTGGACATCATAACAAACGTGCACTTTTTTGTTTAATTTACACATTGGACCATAGGAAAAATGACACTACAGCTACAGAGGTGACCGTCTGATAGCCCAGCTCGACTATCCATCTCTACTGAAGACCCTTTCAGCTTTTTGAGAGTTGGGTGGAGGACATCATCTCTTAAAATAGGGTCCCACAGCTGCACCCCATCAGTGTAAGCAGGACTCTTAGGACTCTTAGAAGAGTCAATGCTCTAAAACCATGGGGGGCGCTTAGCCCCCTCTCTTCGTCCCTGAGGATGATTTCATTTTTCAGGGATTAGAGAGGGTGGTCCTTGTGGTGGACTGCAGGTATGGAGAGCTGTTGTCATCGTATTAGATAGATAAGAATGATTATATGTATTGTAGAAATGTCTCCTATCATGTTCCCTAATTTTTTATTATGTCCACATCCTGGTCCCCATCTTGGACATCATAACAAACGTGCACTTTTTTGTTTAATTTACACATTGGACCATAGGAAAAATGACACTACAGCTACAGAGGTGACCGTCTGATAGCCCAGCTCGACTATCCATCTCTACTGAAGACCCTTTCAGCTTTTTGAGAGTTGGGTGGAGGACATCATCTCTGAAAATAGGGTCCCACAGCTGCACCCCATCAGTGTGAGCAGGACTCTTAGGACTCTTAGAAGAGTCAATGCTCTGAGACCATTGGGGGCACTTAGCCCCCTCTCTTCATCACTGAGGATGATTTCATTTTTCAGGGATTAGAGAGGGTGGTCCTTGTGGTGGACTGCAGATATGGAGAGCTGTTATCATCGTATTAGATAGATAGGAATGATTATATGTATTGTAGAAATGTCTCCTATCATGTTCCCTAATTTTTTATTATGTCCACATCCTGGTCCCCATCTTGGACATCATAACAAACGTGCACTTTTTTGTTTAATTTACACATTGGACCATAGGAAAAATGACACTACAGCTACAGAGGTGACCGTCTGATAGCCCAGCTCGACTATCCATCTCTACTGAAGACCCTTTCAGCTTTTTGAGAGTTGGGTGGAGGACATCATCTCTGAAAATAGGGTCCCACAGCTGCACCCCATCAGTGTGAGCAGGACTCTTAGGACTCTTAGAAGAGTCAATGCTCTGAGACCATGGGGGGCGCTTAGCCCCCTCTCTTCGTCACTGAGGATGATTTCATTTTTCAGGGATTAGAGAGGGTGGTCCTTGTGGTGGACTGCAGGTATGGAGAGCTGTTGTCATCGTATTAAATAGATAAGAATGATTATATGTATTGTAGAAATGTCTCCTATCATGTTCCCTAATTTTTTATTATGTCCACATCCTGGTCCCCATCTTGGACATCATAACAAACGTGCACTTTTTTGTTTAATTTACACATTGGACCATAGGAAAAATGACACTACAGCTACAGAGGTGACCGTCTGATAGCCCAGCTCGACTATCCATCTCTACTGAGGACCCTTTCAGCTTTTTGAGAGTTGGGTGGAGAACATCATCTCTGAAAATAGGGTCCCACAGCTGCACCCCATCAGTGTGAGCAGGACTCTTAGGACTCTTAGAAGAGTCAATGCTCTGAGACCATGGGGGGCGCTTAGCCCCCTCTCTTCGTCACTGAGGATGATTTCACTTTTCAGGGAATAGAGAGGGTGGTCCTTGTGGTGGACTGCAGGTATGGAAAGCTGTTGTCATCGTATTAGATAGATAAGAATGATTATATGTATTGTAGAAATGTCTCCTATCATGTTCCCTATTTTTTTATTATGTCCACATCCTGGTCCCCATCTTGGAAATCATAACAAACGTGCACTTTTTTGTTTAACTTACACATTGGACTATAGGAAAAATGACACTACAGCTACAGAGGTGACCGTCTGATAGCCCAGCTCGACTATCCATCTCTACTGAAGACCCTTTCAGCTTTTTGAGAGTTGGGTGGAGGACATCATCTCTGAAAATAGGGTCCCACAGCTGCACCCCATCAGTGTGAGCAGGAATCTTAGGACTCTTAGAAGAGTCAATGCTCTGAGACCATGGGGGGCGCTTAGCCCCCTCTCTTCGTCACTGAGGATGATTTCATTTTTCAGGGATTAGAGAGAGTGGTCCTTGTGGTGGACTGCAGGTATGGAGAGCTGTTGTGATCGTATTAGATAGATAAGAATGATTATATGTATTGTAGAAATGTCTCCTATCATGTTCCCTAATTTTTTATTATGTCCACATCCTGGTCCCCATCTTGAACATCATAACAAACGTGCACTTTTTTGTTTAATTTACACCTTGGACCATAGGAAAAATGACACTACAGCTACAGAGGTGACCGTCTGATAGCCCAGCTCGACTATCCATCTCTACTGAAGACCCTTTCAGCTTTTTGAGAGTTGGGTGGAGGACATCATCTCTGAAAATAGGGTCCCACAGCTGCACCCCATCAGTGTGAGCAGGACTCTTAGGACTCTTAGAAGAGTTAATGCTCTGAGACCATGGGGGCACTTAGCCCCCTCTCTTCGTCACTGAGGATGATTTCATTTTTCAGGGATTAGAGAGGGTGGTCCTTGTGGTGGACTGCAGGTATGGAGAGCTGTTGTCATCGTATTAGATAGATAAGAATGATTATATGTATTGTAGAAATGTCTCCTATCATGTTCCCTAATTTTTTATTATGTCCACATCCTGGTCCCCATCTTGGACATCATAACAAACGTGCACTTTTTTGTTTAATTTACACATTGGACCATAGGAAAAATGACACTACAGCTACAGAGGTGACCGTCTGATAGCCCAGCTCGACTATCCATCTCTACTGAAGACCCTTTCAGCTTTTTGAGAGTTGGGTGGAGGACATCATCTCTTAAAATAGGGTCCCACAGCTGCACCCCATCAGTGTGAGCAGGACTCTTAGGACTCTTAGAAGAGTCAATGCTCTAAAACCATGGGGGAGCTTAGCCCCCTCTCTTCGTCCCTGAGGATGATTTCATTTTTCAGGGATTAGAGAGGGTGGTCCTTGTGGTGGACTGCAGGTATGGAGAGCTGTTGTCATCGTATTAGATAGATAAGAATGATTATATGTATTGTAGAAATGTCTCCTATCATGTTCCCTAATTTTTTATTATGTCCACATCCTGGTCCCCATCTTGGACATCATAACAAACGTGCACTTTTTTGTTTAATTTACACATTGGACCATAGGAAAAATGACACTACAGCTACAGAGGTGACCGTCTGATAGCCCAGCTCGACTATCCATCTCTACTGAAGACCCTTTCAGCTTTTTGAGAGTTGGGTGGAGGACATCATCTCTTAAAATAGGGTCCCACAGCTGCACCCCATCAGTGTAAGCAGGACTCTTAGGACTCTTAGAAGAGTCAATGCTCTGAGACCATGGGGGGCGCTTAGCCCCCTCTCTTCGTCACTGAGGATGATTTCATTTTTCAGGGATTAGAGAGGGTGGTCCTTGTGGTGGACTGCAGGTATGGAGAGCTGTTGTCATCGTATTAAATAGATAAGAATGATTATATGTATTGTAGAAATGTCTCCTATCATGTTCCCTAATTTTTTATTATGTCCACATCCTGGTCCCCATCTTGGACATCATAACAAACGTGCACTTTTTTGTTTAATTTACACATTGGACCATAGGAAAAATGACACTACAGCTACAGAGGTGACCGTCTGATAGCCCAGCTCGACTATCCATCTCTACTGAGGACCCTTTCAGCTTTTTGAGAGTTGGGTGGAGAACATCATCTCTGAAAATAGGGTCCCACAGCTGCACCCCATCAGTGTGAGCAGGACTCTTAGGACTCTTAGAAGAGTCAATGCTCTGAGACCATGGGGGGCGCTTAGCCCCCTCTCTTCGTCACTGAGGATGATTTCACTTTTCAGGGAATAGAGAGGGTGGTCCTTGTGGTGGACTGCAGGTATGGAAAGCTGTTGTCATCGGATTAGATAGATAAGAATGATTATATGTATTGTAGAAATGTCTCCTATCATGTTCCCTATTTTTTTATTATGTCCACATCCTGGTCCCCATCTTGGAAATTATAACAAACGTGCACTTTTTTGTTTAATTTACACATTGGACCATAGGAAAAATGACACTACAGCTACAGAGGTGACCGTCTCATAGCCCAGCTCGACTATCCATCTCTACTGAAGACCCTTTCAGCTTTTTGAGAGTTGGGTGGAGGACATCATCTCTGAAAATAGGGTCCCACAGCTGCATCCCATCAGTGTGAGCAGGAATCTTAGGACTCTTAGAAGAGTCAATGCTCTGAGACCATGGGGGGCGCTTAGCCCCCTCTCTTCGTCACTGAGGATGATTTCATTTTTCAGGGATTAGAGATAGTGGTCCTTGTGGTGGACTGCAGGTATGGAGAGCTGTTGTGATCGTATTAGATAGATAAGAATGATTATATGTATTGTAGAAATGTCTCCTATCATGTTCCCTAATTTTTTATTATGTCCACATCCTGGTCCCCATCTTGAACATCATAACAAACGTGCACTTTTTTGTTTAATTTACACATTGGACCATAGGAAAAATGACACTACAGCTACAGAGGTGACCGTCTGATAGCCCAGCTCGACTATCCATCTCTACTGAAGACCCTTTCAGCTTTTTGAGAGTTGGGTGGAGGACATCATCTCTGAAAATAGGGTCCCACAGCTGCACCCCATCAGTGTGAGCAGGACTCTTAGGACTCTTAGAAGAGTTAATGCTCTGAGACCATGGGGGCGCTTAGCCCCCTCTCTTCGTCACTGAGGATGATTTCATTTTTCAGGGATTAGAGAGGGTGGTCCTTGTGGTGGACTGCAGGTATGGAGAGCTGTTATCATCGTATTAGATAGATAACAATGATTATGTGTATTGTAGAAATGTCTCCTATCATGTTCCCTAATTTTTTATTATGTCCACATCCTGGTCCCCATCTTGGACATCATAACAAACGTGCACTTTTTTGTTTAATTTACACATTGGACCATAGGAAAAATGACACTACAGCTACAGAGGTGACCGTCTGATAGCCCAGCTCGACTATCCATCTCTACTGAAGACCCTTTCAGCTTTTTGAGAGTTGGGTGGAGGACATCATCTCTGAAAATAGGGTCCCACAGCTGCACCCCATCAGTGTGAGCAGGACTCTTAGGACTCTTAGAAGAGTCAATGCTCTGAGACCATGGGGGGCGCTTAGCCCCCTCTCTTCGTCACTGAGGATGATTTCATTTTTCAGGGATTAGAGAGGGTGGTCCTTGTGGTGGACTGCAGGTATGGAGAGCTGTTGTCATCGTATTAGATAGATAAGAATGATTATATGTATTGTAGAAATGTCTCCTATCATGTTCCCTAATTTTTTATTATGTCCACATCCTGGTCCCCATCTTGGACATCATAACAAACGTGCACTTTTTTGTTTAATTTACACATTGGACCATAGGAAAAATGACACTACAGCTACAGAGGTGACCGTCTGATAGCCCAGCTCGACTATCCATCTCTACTGAAGACCCTTTCAGCTTTTTGAGAGTTGGGTGGAGGACATCATCTCTGAAAATAGGGTCCCACAGCTGCACCCCATCAGTGTGAGCAGGACTCTTAGGACTCTTAGAAGAGTTAATGCTCTGAGACCATGGGGGCACTTAGCCCCCTCTCTTCGTCACTGAGGATGATTTCATTTTTCAGGGATTAGAGAGGGTGGTCCTTGTGGTGGACTGCAGGTATGGAGAGCTGTTGACATCGTATTAGATAGATAAGAATGATTATATGTATTGTAGAAATGTCTCCTATCATGTTCCCTAATTTTTTATTATGTCCACATCCTGGTCCCCATCTTGGACATCATAACAAACGTGCACTTTTTTGTTTAATTTACACATTGGACCATAGGAAAAATGACACTACAGCTACAGAGGTGACCGTCTCATAGCCCAGCTCGACTATCCATCTCTACTGAAGACCCTTTCAGCTTTTTGAGAGTTGGGTGGAGGACATCATCTCTGAAAATAGGGTCCCACAGCTGCACCCCATCAGTGTGAGCAGGAATCTTAGGACTCTTAGAAGAGTCAATGCTCTGAGACCATGGGGGGCGCTTAGCCCCCTCTCTTCGTCACTGAGGATGATTTCATTTTTCAGGGATTAGAGATAGTGGTCCTTGTGGTGGACTGCAGGTATGGAGAGCTGTTGTGATCGTATTAGATAGATAAGAATGATTATATGTATTGTAGAAATGTCTCCTATCATGTTCCCTAATTTTTTATTATGTCCACATCCTGGTCCCCATCTTGAACATCATAACAAACGTGCACTTTTTTGTTTAATTTACACATTGGACCATAGGAAAAATGACACTACAGCTACAGAGGTGACCGTCTGATAGCCCAGCTCGACTATCCATCTCTACTGAAGACCCTTTCAGCTTTTTGAGAGTTGGGTGGAGGACATCATCTCTGAAAATAGGGTCCCACAGCTGCACCCCATCAGTGTGAGCAGGACTCTTAGGACTCTTAGAAGAGTTAATGCTCTGAGACCATGGGGGCGCTTAGCCCCCTCTCTTCGTCACTGAGGATGATTTCATTTTTCAGGGATTAGAGAGGGTGGTCCTTGTGGTGGACTGCAGGTATGGAGAGCTGTTATCATCGTATTAGATAGATAACAATGATTATGTGTATTGTAGAAATGTCTCCTATCATGTTCCCTAATTTTTTATTATGTCCACATCCTGGTCCCCATCTTGGACATCATAACAAACGTGCACTTTTTTGTTTAATTTACACATTGGACCATAGGAAAAATGACACTACAGCTACAGAGGTGACCGTCTGATAGCCCAGCTCGACTATCCATCTCTACTGAAGACCCTTTCAGCTTTTTGAGAGTTGGGTGGAGGACATCATCTCTGAAAATAGGGTCCCACAGCTGCACCCCATCAGTGTGAGCAGGACTCTTAGGACTCTTAGAAGAGTCAATGCTCTGAGACCATGGGGGGCGCTTAGCCCCCTCTCTTCGTCACTGAGGATGATTTCATTTTTCAGGGATTAGAGAGGGTGGTCCTTGTGGTGGACTGCAGGTATGGAGAGCTGTTGTCATCGTATTAGATAGATAAGAATGATTATATGTATTGTAGAAATGTCTCCTATCATGTTCCCTAATTTTTTATTATGTCCACATCCTGGTCCCCATCTTGGACATCATAACAAACGTGCACTTTTTTGTTTAATTTACACATTGGACCATAGGAAAAATGACACTACAGCTACAGAGGTGACCGTCTGATAGCCCAGCTCGACTATCCATCTCTACTGAAGACCCTTTCAGCTTTTTGAGAGTTGGGTGGAGGACATCATCTCTGAAAATAGGGTCCCACAGCTGCACCCCATCAGTGTGAGCAGGACTCTTAGGACTCTTAGAAGAGTTAATGCTCTGAGACCATGGGGGCACTTAGCCCCCTCTCTTCGTCACTGAGGATGATTTCATTTTTCAGGGATTAGAGAGGGTGGTCCTTGTGGTGGACTGCAGGTATGGAGAGCTGTTGACATCGTATTAGATAGATAAGAATGATTATATGTATTGTAGAAATGTCTCCTATCATGTTCCCTAATTTTTTATTATGTCCACATCCTGGTCCCCATCTTGGACATCATAACAAACGTGCACTTTTTTGTTTAATTTACACATTGGACCATAGGAAAAATGACACTACAGCTACAGAGGTGACCGTCTGATAGCCCAGCTCGACTATCCATCTCTACTGAAGACCCTTTCAGCTTTTTGAGAGTTGGGTGGAGGACATCATCTCTTAAAATAGGGTCCCACAGCTGCACCCCATCAGTGTGAGCAGGACTCTTAGGACTCTTAGAAGAGTCAATGCTCTAAAACCATGGGGGAGCTTAGCCCCCTCTCTTCGTCCCTGAGGATGATTTCATTTTTCAGGGATTAGAGAGGGTGGTCCTTGTGGTGGACTGCAGGTATGGAGAGCTGTTGTCATCGTATTAGATAGATAAGAATGATTATATGTATTGTAGAAATGTCTCCTATCATGTTCCCTAATTTTTTATTATGTCCACATCCTGGTCCCCATCTTGGACATCATAACAAACGTGCACTTTTTTGTTTAATTTACACATTGGACCATAGGAAAAATGACACTACAGCTACAGAGGTGACCGTCTGATAGCCCAGCTCGACTATCCATCTCTACTGAAGACCCTTTCAGCTTTTTGAGAGTTGGGTGGAGGACATCATCTCTGAAAATAGGGTCCCACAGCTGCACCCCATCAGTGTGAGCAGGACTCTTAGGACTCTTAGAAGAGTTAATGCTCTGAGACCATGGGGGCGCTTAGCCCCCTCTCTTCGTCACTGAGGATGATTTCATTTTTCAGGGATTAGAGAGGGTGGTCCTTGTGATGGACTGCAGGTATGGAGAGCTGTTGTCATCGTATTAGATAGATAAGAATGATTATATGTATTGTAGAAATGTCTCCTATCATGTTCCCTAATTTTTTATTATGTCCACATCCTGGTCCCCATCTTGGACATCATAACAAACGTGCACTTTTTTGTTTAATTTACACATTGGACCATAGGAAAAATGACACTACAGCTACAGAGGTGACCGTCTGATAGCCCAGCTCGACTATCCATCTCTACTGAAGACCCTTTCAGCTTTTTGAGAGTTGGGTGGAGGACATCATCTCTGAAAATAGGGTCCCACAGCTGCACCCCATCAGTGTGAGCAGGACTCTTAGGACTCTTAGAAGAGTCAATGCTCTGAGACCATGGGGGGCGCTTAGCCCCCTCTCTTCGTCACTGAGGATGATTTCATTTTTCAGGGATTAGAGACATCCTGGTCCCCATCTTGGACATCATAACAAACGTGCACTTTTTTGTTTAATTTACACATTGGACCATAGGAAAAATGACACTACAGCTACAGAGGTGACCGTCTGATAGCCCAGCTCGACTATCCATCTCTACTGAAGACCCTTTCAGTTTTTTGAGAGTTGGGTGGAGAACATCATCTCTGAAAATAGGGTCCCACAGCTGCACCCCATCAGTGTGAGCAGGACTCTTAGGACTCTTAGAAGAGTCAATGCTCTGAGACCATGGGGGGCGCTTAGCCCCCTCTCTTCGTCACTGAGGATGATTTCACTTTTCAGGGAATAGAGAGGGTGGTCCTTGTGGTGGACTGCAGGTATGGAGAGCTGTTGTCATCGTATTAGATAGATAAGAATGATTATATGTATTGTAGAAATGTCTCCTATCATGTTCCCTATTTTTTTATTATGTCCACATCCTGGTCCCCATCTTGGAAATCATAACAAACGTGCACTTTTTTGTTTAATTTACACATTGGACCATAGGAAAAATGACACTACAGCTACAGAGGTGACCGTCTGATAGCCCAGCTCGACTATCCATCTCTACTGAAGACCCTTTCAGCTTTTTGAGAGTTAGGTGGAGGACATCATCTCTGAAAATAGGGTCCCACAGCTGCACCCCATCAGTGTGAGCAGGAATCTTAGGACTCTTAGAAGAGTCAATGCTCTGAGACCATGGGGGGCGCTTAGCCCCCTCTCTTCGTCACTGAGGATGATTTCATTTTTCAGGGATTAGAGAGAGTGGTCCTTGTGGTGGACTGCAGGTATGGAGAGCTGTTGTGATCGTATTAGATAGATAAGAATGATTATATGTATTGTAGAAATGTCTCCTATCATGTTCCCTAATTTTTTATTATGTCCACATCCTGGTCCCCATCTTGAACATCATAACAAACGTGCACTTTTTTGTTTAATTTACACATTGGACCATAGGAAAAATGACACTACAGCTACAGAGGTGACCGTCTGATAGCCCAGCTCGACTATCCATCTCTACTGAAGACCCTTTCAGCTTTTTGAGAGTTGGGTGGAGGACATCATCTCTGAAAATAGGGTCCCACAGCTGCACCCCATCAGTGTAAGCAGGACTCTTAGGACTCTTAGAAGAGTCAATGCTCTAAAACCATGGGGGGCGCTTAGCCCCCTCTCTTCGTCCCTGAGGATGATTTCATTTTTCAGGGATTAGAGAGGGTGGTCCTTGTGGTGGACTGCAGGTATGGAGAGCTGTTGTCATCGTATTAGATAGATAAGAATGATTATATGTATTGTAGAAATGTCTCCTATCATGTTCCCTAATTTCTTATTATGTCCACATCCTGGTCCCCATCTTGGACATCATAACAAACGTGCACTTTTTTGTTTAATTTACACATTGGACCATAGGAAAAATGACACTACAGCTACAGAGGTGACCGTCTGATAGCCCAGCTCGACTATCCATCTCTACTGAAGACCCTTTCAGCTTTTTGAGAGTTGGGTGGAGGACATCATCTCTGAAAATAGGGTCACACAGCTTCACCCCATCAATGTGAGCAGGACTCTTAGGACTCTTAGAAGAGTCAATGCTCTGGTACCATGGGGGGCGCTTGGCCCCCTCTCTTCGTCACTGAGGATGATTTCATTTTTCAGGGATTAGAGAGGGTGGTCCTTGTGGTGGACTGCAGGTATGGAGAGCTGTTGTCATTGTATTAGATAGATAAGAATGATTATATGTATTGTAGAAATGTCTCCTATCATGTTCCCTAATTTTTTATTATGTCCACATCCTGGTCCCCATCTTGGACATCATAACAAACGTGCACTTTTTTGTTTAATTTACACATTGGACCATAGGAAAAATGACACTACAGCTACAGAGGTGACCGTCTGATAGCCCAGCTCGACTATCCATCTCTACTGAAGACCCTTTCAGCTTTTTGAGAGTTGGGTGGAGGACATCATCTCTGAAAATAGGGTCCCACAGCTGCACCCCATCAGTGTGAGCATGACTCTTAGGACTCTTAGAAAAGTCAATGCTCTGAGACCATTGGGGGCACTTAGCCCCCTCTCTTCGTCACTGAGGATGATTTCATTTTTCAGGGATTAGAAAGGGTGGTCCTTGTGGTGGACTGCAGGTATGGAGAGCTGTTATCATCGTATTAGATAGATAAGAATGATTATATGTATTGTAGAAATGTCTCCTATCATGTTCCCTAATTTTTTATTATGTCCACATTTTGGTCCCCATCTTGGACATCATAACAAACGTGCACTTTTTTGTTTAATTTACACATTGGACCATAGGAAAAATGACACTACAGCTACAGAGGTGACCGTCTGATAGCCCAGCTCGACAATCCATCTCTACTGAAGACCCTTTCAGCTTTTTGAGAGTTGGGTGGAGGACATCATCTCTGAAAATAGGGTCCCACAGCTGCACCCCATCAGTGTGAGCAGGACTCTTAGGACTCTTAGAAGAGTCAATGCTCTGAGACCATGGGGGCGCTTATACCCCTCTCTTCGTCACTGAGGATGATTTCATTTTTCAGGGATTAGAGAGGGTGGTCCTTGTGGTGGACTGCAGGTATGGAGAGCTGTTGTCATCGTATTAAATAGATAAGAATGATTATATGTATTGTAGAAATGTCTCCTATCATGTTCCCTAATTTTTTATTATGTCCACATCCTGGTCCCCATCTTGGACATCATAACAAACGTGCACTTTTTTGTTTAATTTACACATTGGACCATAGGAAAAATGACACTATAGCTACAGAGGTGACCGTCTGATAGCCCAGCTCGACTATCCATCTCTACTGAAGACCCTTTCAGCTTTTTGAGAGTTTGGTGGAGAACATCATCTCTGAAAATAGGGTCCCACAGCTGCACCCCATCAGTGTGAGCAGGACTCTTAGGACTCTTAGAAGAGTCAATGCTCTGAGACCATGGGGGGCGCTTAGCCCCCTCTCTTCGTCACTGAGGATGATTTCACTTTTCAGGGAATAGAGAGGGTGGTCCTTGTGGTGGACTGCAGGTATGGAGAGCTGTTGTGATCGTATTAGATAGATAAGAATGATTATATGTATTGTAGAAATGTCTCCTATCATGTTCCCTAATTTTTTATTATGTCCACATCCTGGTCCCCATCTTGGACATCATAACAAACGTGCACTTTTTTGTTTAATTTACACATTGGACCATAGGAAAAATGACACTACAGCTACAGAGGTGACCGTCTGATAGCCCAGCTCGACTATCCAACTCTACTGAAGACCCTTTCAGCTTTTTGAGAGTTGGGTGGAGGACATCATCTCTTAAAATAGGGTCCCACAGCTGCACCCCATCAGTGTAAGCAGGACTCTTAGGACTCTTAGAAGAGTCAATGCTCTAAAACCATGGGGGGCGCTTAGCCCCCTCTCTTCGTCCCTGAGGATGATTTTATTTTTCAGGGATTAGAGAGGGTGGTCCTTGTGGTGGACTGCAGGTATGGAGAGCTGTTGTCATCGTATTAGATAGATAAGAATGATTATATGTATTGTAGAAATGTCTCCTATCATGTTCCCTAATTTTTTATTATGTCCACATCCTGGTCCCCATCTTGGACATCATAACAAACGTGCACTTTTTTGTTTAATTTACACATTGGACCATAGGAAAAATGACACTACAGCTACAGAGGTGACTGTCTGATAGCCCAGCTCGACTATCCATCTCTACTGAAGACCCTTTCAGCTTTTTGAGAGTTGGGTGGAGGACATCATCTCTGAAAATAGGGTCCCACAGCTGCACCCCATCAGTGTGAGCAGGACTCTTAGGACTCTTAGAAGAGTTAATGCTCTGAGACCATGGGGGCGCTTAGCCCCCTCTCTTCGTCACTGAGGATGATTTCATTTTTCAGGGATTAGAGAGGGTGGTCCTTGTGGTGGACTGCAGGTATGGAGAGCTGTTGTCATCGTATTAGATAGATAAGAATGATTATATGTATTGTAGAAATGTCTCCTATCATGTTCCCTAATTTTTTATTATGTCCACATCCTGGTCCCCATCTTGGACATCATAACAAACGTGCACTTTTTTGTTTAATTTACACATTGGACCATAGGAAAAATGACACTACAGCTACAGAGGTGACCGTCTGATAGCCCAGCTCGACTATCCATCTCTACTGAAGACCCTTTCAGCTTTTTGAGAGTTGGGTGGAGGACATCATCTCTGAAAATAGGGTCCCACAGCTGCACCCCATCAGTGTGAGCAGGACTCTTAGGACTCTTAGAAGAGTCAATGCTCTGAGACCATTGGGGGCACTTAGCCCCCTCTCTTCATCACTGAGGATGATTTCATTTTTCAGGGATTAGAGAGGGTGGTCCTTGTGGTGGACTGCAGATATGGAGAGCTGTTATCATCGTATTAGATAGATAAGAATGATTATATGTATTGTAGAAATGTCTCCTATCATGTTCCCTAATTTTTTATTATGTCCACATCCTGGTCCCCATCTTGGACATCATAACAAACGTGCACTTTTTTGTTTAATTTACACATTGGACCATAGGAAAAATGACACTACAGCTACAGAGGTGACCGTCTGATAGCCCAGCTCGACTATCCATCTCTACTGAAGAACCTTTCAGCTTTTTGAGAGTTGGGTGGAGGACATCATCTCTGAAAATAGGGTCCCACAGCTGCACCCCATCAGTGTGAGCAGGACTCTTAGGACTCTTAGAAGAGTCAATGCTCTGAGACCATGGGGGCGCTTAGCCCCCTCTCTTCGTCACTGAGGATGATTTCATTTTTCAGGGATTAGAGAGGGTGGTCCTTGTAGTGGACTGCAGGTATGGAGAGCTGTTGTCATCGTATTAAATAGATAAGAATGATTATATGTATTGTAGAAATGTCTCCTATCATGTTCCCTAATTTTTTATTATGTCCACATCCTGGTCCCCATCTTGGACATCATAACAAACGTGCACTTTTTTGTTTAATTTACACATTGGACCATAGGAAAAATGACACTACAGCTACAGAGGTGACCGTCTGATAGCCCAGCTCGACTATCCATCTCTACTGAAGACCCTTTCAGCTTTTTGAGAGTTGGGTGGAGAACATCATCTTTGAAAATAGGGTCCCACAGCTGCACCCCATCAGTGTGAGCAGGACTCTTAGGACTCTTAGAAGAGTCAATGCTCTGAGACCATGGGGGGCGCTTAGCCCCCTCTCCTCGTCACTGAGGATGATTTCACTTTTCAGGGAATAGAGAGGGTGGTCCTTGTGGTGGACTGCAGGTATGGAGAGCTGTTGTCATCGTATTAGATAGATAAGAATGATTATATGTATTGTAGAAATGTCTCCTATCATGTTCCCTATTTTTTTATTATGTCCACATCCTGGTCCCCATCTTGGAAATCATAACAAACGTGCACTTTTTTGTTTAATTTACAAATTGGACCATAGGAAAAATGACACTACAGCTACAGAGGTGACCGTCTGATAGCCCAGCTCGACTATCCATCTCTACTGAAGACCCTTTCAGCTTTTTGAGAGTTGGGTGGAGGACACCATCTCTGAAAATAGGGTCCCACAGCTGCACCCCATCAGTGTGAGCAGGAATCTTAGGACTCTTAGAAGAGTCAATGCTCTGAGACCATGGGGGGCGCTTAGCCCCCTCTCTTCGTCACTGAGGATGATTTCATTTTTCAGGGATTAGAGAGAGTGGTCCTTGTGGTGGACTGCAGGTATGGAGAGCTGTTGTGATCGTATTAGATAGATAAGAATGATTATATGTATTGTAGAAATGTCTCCTATCATGTTCCCTAATTTTTTATTATGTCCACATCCTGGTCCCCATCTTGAACATCATAACAAACGTGCACTTTTTTGTTTAATTTACACATTGGACCATAGGAAAAATGACACTACAGCTACAGAGGTGACCGTCTGATAGCCCAGCTCGACTATCCATCTCTACTGAAGACCCTTTCAGCTTTTTGAGAGTTGGGTGGAGGACATCATCTCTGAAAATAGGGTCCCACAGCTTCACCCCATCAGTGTGAGCAGGACTCTTAGGACTCTTAGAAGAGTCAATGCTCTGGTACCATGGGGGGCGCTTGGCCCCCTCTCTTCGTCACTGAGGATGATTTCATTTTTCAGGGATTAGAGAGGGTGGTCCTTGTGGTGGACTGCAGGTATGGAGAGCTGTTGTCATCGTATTAGATAGATAAGAATGATTATATGTATTGTAGAAATGTCTCCTATCATGTTCCCTAATTTTTTATTATGTCCACATCCTGGTCCCCATCTTGGACATCATAACAAACGTGCACTTTTTTGTTTAATTTACACATTGGACCATAGGAAAAATGACACTACAGCTACAGAGGTGACCGTCTGATAGCCCAGCTCGACTATCCATCTCTACTGAAGACCCTTTCAGCTTTTTGAGAGTTGGGTGGAGGACATCATCTCTGAAAATAGGGTCCCACAGCTGCACCCCATCAGTGTGAGCAGGACTCTTAGGACTCTTAGAAGAGTTAATGCTCTGAGACCATGGGGGCGCTTAGCCCCCTCTCTTCGTCACTGAGGATGATTTCATTTTTCAGGGATTAGAGAGGGTGGTCCTTGTGGTGGACTGCAGGTATGGAGAGCTGTTGTCATTTTATTAGATAGATAAGAATGATTATATGTATTGTAGAAATGTCTCCTATCATGTTCCCTAATTTTTTATTATGTCCACATCCTGGTCCCCATCTTGGACATCATAACAAACGTGCACTTTTTTGTTTAATTTACACATTGGACCATAGGAAAAATGACACTACAGCTACAGAGGTGACCGTCTGATAGCCCAGCTCGACTATCCATCTCTACTGAAGACCCTTTCAGCATTTTGAGATTTGGGTGGAGGACATCATCTCTGAAAATAGGGTCCCACAGCTGCACCCCATCAGTGTGAGCAGGACTCTTAGGACTCTTAGAAGAGTCAATGCTCTGAGACCATTGGGGGCACTTAGCCCCCTCTCTTCGTCACTGAGGATTATTTCATTTTTCAGGGATTAGAGAGGGTGGTCCTTGTGGTGGACTGCAGTTATGGAGAGCTGTTATCATCGTATTAGATAGATAAGAATGATTATATGTATTGTAGAAATGTCTCCTATCATGTTCCCTAATTTTTTATTATGTCCACATCCTGGTCCCCATCTTGGACATCATAACAAACGTGCACTTTTTTGTTTAATTTACACATTGGACCATAGGAAAAATGACACTACAGCTACAGAGGTGACCGTCTGATAGCCCAGCTCGACTATCCATCTCTACTGAAGACCCTTTCAGCTTTTTGAGAGTTGGGTGGAGGACATCATCTCTGAAAATAGGGTCCCACAGCTTCACCCCATCAGTGTGAGCAGGACTCTTAGGACTCTTAGAAGAGTCAATGCTCTGGTACCATGGGGGGCGCTTGGCCCCCTCTCTTCGTCACTGAGGATGATTTCATTTTTCAGGGATTAGAGAGCGTGGTCCTTGTGGTGGACTGCAGGTATGGAGAGCTGTTGTCATCGTATTAGATAGATAAGAATGATTATATGTATTGTAGAAATGTTTCCTATCATGTCCCTAATTTTTTATTATGTCCACATCCTGGTCCCCATCTTGGACATCATAACAAACGTGCACTTTTTTGTTTAATTTACACATTGGACCATAGGAAAAATAACACTACAGCTACAGAGGTGACCGTCTGATAGCCCAGCTCGACTATCCATCTCTACTGAAGACCCTTTCAGCTTTTTGAGAGTTGGGTGGAGGACATCATCTCTGAAAATAGGGTCCCACAGCTGCACCCCATCAGTGTGAGCATGACTCTTAGGACTCTTAGAAGAGTTAATGCTCTGAGACCATGGGGGCGCTTAGCCCCCTCTCTTCGTCACTGAGGATGATTTCATTTTTCAGGGATTAGAGAGGGTGGTCCTTGTGGTGGACTGCAGGTATGGAGAGCTGTTGTCATCGTATTAGATAGATAAGAATGATTATATGTATTGTAGAAATGTCTCCTATCATGTTCCCTAATTTTTTATTATGTCCACATCCTGGTCCCCATCTTGGACATCATAACAAACGTGCACTTTTTTGTTTAATTTACACATTGGACCATAGGAAAAATGACACTACAGCTACAGAGGTGACCGTCTGATAGCCCAGCTCGACTATCCATCTCTACTGAAGAACCTTTCAGCTTTTTGAGAGTTGGGTGGAGGACATCATCTCTGAAAATAGGGTCCCACAGCTGCACCCCATCAGTGTGAGCAGGACTCTTAGGACTCTTAGAAGAGTCAATGCTCTGAGACCATGGGGGGTGCTTAGCCCCCTCTCTTCGTCACTGAGGATGATTTCATTTTTCAGGGATTAGAGAGGGTGGTCCTTGTGGTGGACTGCAGGTATGGAGAGCTGTTATCATCGTATTAGATAGATAAGAATGATTATATGTATTGTAGAAATGTCTCCTATCATGTTACCTAATTTTTTATTATGTCCACATCCTGGTCGCCATCTTGGACATCATAACAAACGTGCACTTTTTTGTTTAATTTACACATTGGACCATAGGAAAAATGACACTACAGCTACAGAGGTGACCGTCTGATAGCCCAGCTCGACAATCCATCTCTACTGAAGACCCTTTCAGCTTTTTGAGAGTTGGGTGGAGGACATCATCTCTGAAAATAGGGTCCCACAGCTGCACCCCATCAGTGTGAGCAGGACTCTTAGGACTCTTAGAAGAGTCAATGCTCTGAGACCATGGGGGGCGCTTAGCCCCCTCTCTTCGTCACTGAGGATGATTTCATTTTTCAGGGATTAGAGAGGGTGGTCCTTGTGGTGGACTGCAGGTATGGAGAGCTGTTGTCATCGTATTAGATAGATAAGAATGATTATATGTATTGTAGAAATGTCTCCTATCATGTTCCCTAATTTTTTATTATGTCCACATCCTGGTCCCCATCTTGGACATCATAACAAACGTGCACTTTTTTGTTTAATTTACACATTGGACCATAGGAAAAATGACACTACAGCTACAGAGGTGACCGTCTGATAGCCCAGCTCGACTATCCATCTCTACTGAAGACCCTTTCAGCTTTTTGAGAGTTGGGTGGAGGACATCATCTCTGAAAATAGGGTCCCACAGCTGCACCCCATCAGTGTGAGCAGGACTCTTAGGACTCTTAGAAGAGTTAATGCTCTGAGACCATGGGGGCACTTAGCCCCCTCTCTTCGTCACTGAGGATGATTTCATTTTTCAGGGATTAGAGAGGGTGGTCCTTGTGGTGGACTGCAGGTATGGAGAGCTGTTGTCATCGTATTAGATAGATAAGAATGATTATATGTATTGTAGAAATGTCTCCTATCATGTTCCCTAATTTTTTATTATGTCCACATCCTGGTCCCCATCTTGGACATCATAACAAACGTGCACTTTTTTGTTTAATTTACACATTGGACCATAGGAAAAATAACACTACAGCTACAGAGGTGACCGTCTGATAGCCCAGCTCGACTATCCATCTCTACTGAAGACCCTTTCAGCTTTTTGAGAGTTGGGTGGAGGACATCATCTCTGAAAATAGGGTCCCACAGCTGCACCCCATCAGTGTGAGCATGACTCTTAGGACTCTTAGAAGAGTTAATGCTCTGAGACCATGGGGGCGCTTAGCCCCCTCTCTTCGTCACTGAGGATGATTTCATTTTTCAGGGATTAGAGAGGGTGGTCCTTGTGGTGGACTGCAGGTATGGAGAGCTGTTGTCATCGTATTAGATAGATAAGAATGATTATATGTATTGTAGAAATGTCTCCTATCATGTTCCCTAATTTTTTATTATGTCCACATCCTGGTCCCCATCTTGGACATCATAACAAACGTGCACTTTTTTGTTTAATTTACACATTGGACCATAGGAAAAATGACACTACAGCTACAGAGGTGACCGTCTGATAGCCCAGCTCGACTATCCATCTCTACTGAAGAACCTTTCAGCTTTTTGAGAGTTGGGTGGAGGACATCATCTCTGAAAATAGGGTCCCACAGCTGCACCCCATCAGTGTGAGCAGGACTCTTAGGACTCTTAGAAGAGTCAATGCTCTGAGACCATGGGGGGTGCTTAGCCCCCTCTCTTCGTCACTGAGGATGATTTCATTTTTCAGGGATTAGAGAGGGTGGTCCTTGTGGTGGACTGCAGGTATGGAGAGCTGTTATCATCGTATTAGATAGATAAGAATGATTATATGTATTGTAGAAATGTCTCCTATCATGTTACCTAATTTTTTATTATGTCCACATCCTGGTCCCCATCTTGGACATCATAACAAACGTGCACTTTTTTGTTTAATTTACACATTGGACCATAGGAAAAATGACACTACAGCTACAGAGGTGACCGTCTGATAGCCCAGCTCGACAATCCATCTCTACTGAAGACCCTTTCAGCTTTTTGAGAGTTGGGTGGAGGACATCATCTCTGAAAATAGGGTCCCACAGCTGCACCCCATCAGTGTGAGCAGGACTCTTAGGACTCTTAGAAGAGTCAATGCTCTGAGACCATGGGGGGCGCTTAGCCCCCTCTCTTCGTCACTGAGGATGATTTCATTTTTCAGGGATTAGAGAGGGTGGTCCTTGTGGTGGACTGCAGGTATGGAGAGCTGTTGTCATCGTATTAGATAGATAAGAATGATTATATGTATTGTAGAAATGTCTCCTATCATGTTCCCTAATTTTTTATTATGTCCACATCCTGGTCCCCATCTTGGACATCATAACAAACGTGCACTTTTTTGTTTAATTTACACATTGGACCATAGGAAAAATGACACTACAGCTACAGAGGTGACCGTCTGATAGCCCAGCTCGACTATCCATCTCTACTGAAGACCCTTTCAGCTTTTTGAGAGTTGGGTGGAGGACATCATCTCTGAAAATAGGGTCCCACAGCTGCACCCCATCAGTGTGAGCAGGACTCTTAGGACTCTTAGAAGAGTTAATGCTCTGAGACCATGGGGGCACTTAGCCCCCTCTCTTCGTCACTGAGGATGATTTCATTTTTCAGGGATTAGAGAGGGTGGTCCTTGTGGTGGACTGCAGGTATGGAGAGCTGTTGTCATCGTATTAGATAGATAAGAATGATTATATGTATTGTAGAAATGTCTCCTATCATGTTCCCTAATTTTTTATTATGTCCACATCCTGGTCCCCATCTTGGACATCATAACAAACGTGCACTTTTTTGTTTAATTTACACATTGGACCATAGGAAAAATGACACTACAGCTACAGAGGTGACCGTCTGATAGCCCAGCTCGACTATCCATCTCTACTGAAGACCCTTTCAGCTTTTTGAGAGTTGGGTGGAGGACATCATCTCTTAAAATAGGGTCCCACAGCTGCACCCCATCAGTGTGAGCAGGACTCTTAGGACTCTTAGAAGAGTCAATGCTCTAAAACCATGGGGGCGCTTAGCCCCCTCTCTTCGTCCCTGAGGATGATTTCATTTTTCAGGGATTAGAGAGGGTGGTCCTTGTGGTGGACTGCAGGTATGGAGAGCTGTTGTCATCGTATTAGATAGATAAGAATGATTATATGTATTGTAGAAATGTCTCCTATCATGTTCCCTAATTTTTTATTATGTCCACATCCTGGTCCCCATCTTGGACATCATAACAAACGTGCACTTTTTTGTTTAATTTACACATTGGACCATAGGAAAAATGACACTACAGCTACAGAGGTGACCGTCTGATAGCCCAGCTCGACTATCCATCTCTACTGAAGACCCTTTCAGCTTTTTGAGAGTTGGGTGGAGGACATCATCTCTGAAAATAGGGTCCCACAGCTGCACCCCATCAGTGTGAGCAGGACTCTTAGGACTCTTAGAAGAGTTAATGCTCTGAGACCATGGGGGCGCTTAGCCCCCTCTCTTCGTCACTGAGGATGATTTCATTTTTCAGGGATTAGAGAGGGTGGTCCTTGTGGTGGACTGCAGGTATGGAGAGCTGTTGTCATCGTATTAGATAGATAAGAATGATTATATGTATTGTAGAAATGTCTCCTATCATGTTCCCTAATTTTTTATTATGTCCACATCCTGGTCCCCATCTTGGACATCATAACAAACGTGCACTTTTTTGTTTAATTTACACATTGGACCATAGGAAAAATGACACTACAGCTACAGAGGTGACCGTCTGATAGCCCAGCTCGACTATCCATCTCTACTGAAGACCCTTTCAGCTTTTTGAGAGTTGGGTGGAGGACATCATCTCTGAAAATAGGGTCCCACAGCTGCACCCCATCAGTGTGAGCAGGACTCTTAGGACTCTTAGAAGAGTTAATGCTCTGAGACCATGGGGGCGCTTAGCCCCCTCTCTTCGTCACTGAGGATGATTTCATTTTTCAGGGATTAGAGAGGGTGGTCCTTGTGGTGGACTGCAGGTATGGAGAGCTGTTGTGATCGTATTAGATAGATAAGAATGATTATATGTATTGTAGAAATGTCTCCTATCATGTTCCCTAATTTTTTATTATGTCCACATCCTGGTCCCCATCTTGGACATCATAACAAACGTGCACTTTTTTGTTTAATTTACACATTGGACCATAGGAAAAATGACACTACAGCTACAGAGGTGACCGTCTGATAGCCCAGCTCGACTATCCATCTCTACTGAAGACCCTTTCAGCTTTTTGAGAGTTGGGTGGAGGACATCATCTCTTAAAATAGGGTCCCACAGCTGCACCCCATCAGTGTAAGCAGGACTCTTAGGACTCTTAGAAGAGTCAATGCTCTAAAACCATGGGGGGCGCTTAGCCCCCTCTCTTCGTCCCTGAGGATGATTTCATTTTTCAGGGATTAGAGAGGGTGGTCCTTGTGGTGGACTGCAGGTATGGAGAGCTGTTGTCATCGTATTAGATAGATAAGAATGATTATATGTATTGTAGAAATGTCTCCTATCATGTTCCCTAATTTTTTATTATGTCCACATCCTGGTCCCCATCTTGGACATCATAACAAACGTGCACTTTTTTGTTTAATTTACACATTGGACCATAGGAAAAATGACACTACAGCTACAGAGGTGACCGTCTGATAGCCCAGCTCGACTATCCATCTCTACTGAAGACCCTTTCAGCTTTTTGAGAGTTGGGTGGAGGACATCATCTCTGAAAATAGGGTCCCACAGCTGCACCCCATCAGTGTGAGCAGGACTCTTAGGACTCTTAGAAGAGTCAATGCTCTGAGACCATTGGGGGCACTTAGCCCCCTCTCTTCATCACTGAGGATGATTTCATTTTTCAGGGATTAGAGAGGGTGGTCCTTGTGGTGGACTGCAGATATGGAGAGCTGTTATCATCGTATTAGATAGATAAGAATGATTATATGTATTGTAGAAATGTCTCCTATCATGTTCCCTAATTTTTTATTATGTCCACATCCTGGTCCCCATCTTGGACATCATAACAAACGTGCACTTTTTTGTTTAATTTACACATTGGACCATAGGAAAAATGACACTACAGCTACAGAGGTGACCGTCTGATAGCCCAGCTCGACTATCCATCTCTACTGAAGACCCTTTCAGCTTTTTGAGAGTTGGGTGGAGGACATCATCTCTGAAAATAGGGTCCCACAGCTGCACCCCATCAGTGTGAGCAGGAATCTTAGGACTCTTAGAAGAGTCAATGCTCTGAGACCATGGGGGGCGCTTAGCCCCCTCTCTTCGTCACTGAGGATGATTTCATTTTTCAGGGATTAGAGAGAGTGGTCCTTGTGGTGGACTGCAGGTATAGAGAGCTGTTGTGATCGTATTAGATAGATAAGAATGATTATATGTATTGTAGAAATGTCTCCTATCATGTTCCCTAATTTTTTATTATGTCCACATCCTGGTCCCCATCTTGAACATCATAACAAACGTGCACTTTTTTGTTTAATTTACACATTGGACCATAGGAAAAATGACACTACAGCTACAGAGGTGACCGTCTGATAGCCCAGCTCGACTATCCATCTCTACTGAAGACCCTTTCAGCTTTTTGAGAGTTGGGTGGAGGACATCATCTCTGAAAATAGGGTCCCACAGCTGCACCCCATCAGTGTGAGCAGGACTCTTAGGACTCTTAGAAGAGTTAATGCTCTAAGACCATGGGGGCGCTTAGCCCCCTCTCTTCGTCACTGAGGATGATTTCATTTTTCAGGGATGAGAGAGGGTGGTCCTTGTGGTGGACTGCAGGTATGGAGAGCTGTTGTCATCGTATTAGATAGATAAGAATGATTATATGTATTGTAGAAATGTCTCCTATCATGTTCCCTAATTTTTTATTATGTCCACATCCTGGTCCCCATCTTGGACATCATAACAAACGTGCACTTTTTTGTTTAATTTACACATTGGACCATAGGAAAAATGACACTACAGCTACAGAGGTGACCGTCTGATAGCCCAGCTCGACTATCCATCTCTACTGAAGACCCTTTCAGCTTTTTGAGAGTTGGGTGGAGGACATCATCTCTGAAAATAGGGTCCCACAGCTGCACCCCATCAGTGTGAGCAGGACTCTTAGGACTCTTAGAAGAGTCAATGCTCTGAGACCATTGGGGGCACTTAGCCCCCTCTCTTCATCACTGAGGATGATTTCATTTTTCAGGGATTAGAGAGGGTGGTCCTTGTGGTGGACTGCAGATATGGAGAGCTGTTATCATCGTATTAGATAGATAACAATGATTATGTGTATTGTAGAAATGTCTCCTATCATGTTCCCTAATTTTTTATTATGTCCACATCCTGGTCCCCATCTTGGACATCATAACAAACGTGCACTTTTTTGTTTAATATACACATTGGACCATAGGAAAAATGACACTACAGCTACAGAGGTGACCGTCTGATAGCCCAGCTCGACTATCCATCTCTACTGAAGACCCTTTCAGCTTTTTGAGAGTTGGGTAGAGAACATCATCTCTGAAAATAGGGTCCCACAGCTGCACCCCATCAGTGTGAGCAGGACTCTTAGGACTCTTAAAAGAGTCAATGCTCTGAGACCATGGAGGGCGCTTAGCCCCCTCTCTTCGTCACTGAGGATGATTTCACTTTTCAGGGATTAGAGAGAGTGGTCCTTGTGGTGGACTGCAGGTATGGAGAGCTGTTGTGATCGTATTAGATAGATAAGAATGATTATATGTATTGTAGAAATGTCTCCTATCATGTTCCCTAATTTTTTATTATGTCCACATCCTGGTCCCCATCTTGAAAATCATAACAAACGTGCACTTTTTTGTTTAATTTACACATTGGACCATAGGAAAAATGACACTACAGCTACAGAGGTGACCGTCTGATAGCCCAGCTCGACTATCCATCTCTACTGAAGACCCTTTCAGCTTTTTGAGAGTTGGGTGGAGGACATCATCTCTGAAAATAGGGTCCCACAGCTGCACCCCATCAGTGTAAGCAGGACTCTTAGGACTCTTAGAAGAGTCAATGCTCTAAAACCATGGGGGCGCTTAGCCCCCTCTCTTCGTCCCTGAGGATGATTTCATTTTTCAGGGATTAGAGAGGGCGGTCCTTGTGGTGGACTGCAGGTATGGAGAGCTGTTGTCATCGTATTAGATAGATAAGAATGATTATATGTATTGTAGAAATGTCTCCTATCATGTTCCCTAATTTCTTATTATGTCCACATCCTGGTCCCCATCTTGGACATCATAACAAACGTGCACTTTTTTGTTTAATTTACACATTGGACCATAGGAAAAATGACACTACAGCTACAGAGGTGACCGTCTGATAGCCCAGCTCGACTATCCATCTCTACTGAAGACCCTTTCAGCTTTTTGAGAGTTGGGTGGAGGACATCATCTCTGAAAATAGGGTCCCACAGCTTCACCCCATCAGTGTGAGCAGGACTCTTAGGACTCTTAGAAGAGTCAATGCTCTGGTACCATGGGGGGCGCTTGGCCCCCTCTCTTCGTCACTGAGGATGATTTCATTTTTCAGGGATTAGAGAGGGTGGTCCTTGTGGTGGACTGCAGGTATGGAGAGCTGTTGTCATCGTATTAGATAGATAAGAATGATTATATGTATTGTAGAAATGTCTCCTATCATGTTCCCTAATTTTTTATTATGTCCACATCCTGGTCCCCATCTTGGACATCATAACAAACGTGCACTTTTTTGTTTAATTTACACATTGGACCATAGGAAAAATGACACTACAGCTACAGAGGTGACCGTCTGATAGCCCAGCTCGACTATCCATCTCTACTGAAGACCCTTTCAGCTTTTTGAGAGTTGGGTGGAGGACATCATCTCTGAAAATAGGGTCCCACAGCTGCACCCCATCAGTGTGAGCAGGACTCTTAGGACTCTTAGAAGAGTCAATGCTCTGAGACCATTGGGGGCACTTAGCCCCCTCTCTTCATCACTGAGGATGATTTCATTTTTCAGGGATTAGAGAGGGTGGTCCTTGTGGTGGACTGCAGATATGGAGAGCTGTTATCATCGTATTAGATAGATAAGAATGATTATATGTATTGTAGAAATGTCTCCTATCATGTTCCCTAATTTTTTATTCTGTCCACATCCTGGTCCCCATCTTGGACATCATAACAAACGTGCACTTTTTTGTTTAATTTACACATTGGACCATAGGAAAAATGACACTACAGCTACAGAGGTGACCGTCTGATAGCCCAGCTCGACTATCCATCTCTACTGAAGACCCTTTCAGCTTTTTGAGAGTTGGGTGGAGAACATCATCTCTGAAAATAGGGTCCCACAGCTGCACCCCATCAGTGTGAGCAGGACTCTTAGGACTCTTAGAAGAGTCAATGCTCTGAGACCATGGGGGGCGCTTAGCCCCCTCTCTTCGTCACTGAGGATGATTTCACTTTTCAGGGAATAGAGAGGGTGGTCCTTGTGGTGGACTGCAGGTATGGAGAGCTGTTGTCATCGTATTAGATAGATAAGAATGATTATATGTATTGTAGAAATGTCTCCTATCATGTTCCCTATTTTTTTATTATGTCCACATCCTGGTCCCCATCTTGGAAATCATAACAAACGTGCACTTTTTTGTTTAATATACACATTGGACCATAGGAAAAATGACACTACAGCTACAGAGGTGACCGTCTGATAGCCCAGCTCGACTATCCATCTCTACTGAAGACCCTTTCAGCTTTTTGAGAGTTGGGTGGAGGACATCATCTCTGAAAATAGGGTCCCACAGCTGCACCCCATCAGTGTGAGCAGGAATCTTAGGACTCTTAGAAGAGTCAATGCTCTGAGACAATGGGGGGCGCTTAGCCCCCTCTCTTCGTCACTGAGGATGATTTCATTTTTTAGGGATTAGAGAGAGTGGTCCTTGTGGTGGACTGCAGGTATGGAGAGCTGTTGTGATCGTATTAGATAGATAAGAATGATTATATGTATTGTAGAAATGTCTCCTATCATGTTCCCTAATTTTTTATTATGTCCACATCCTGGTCCCCATCTTGAACATCATAACAAACGTGCACTTTTTTGTTTAATTTACACATTGGACCATAGGAAAAATGACACTACAGCTACAGAGGTGACCGTCTGATAGCCCAGCTCGACTATCCATCTCTACTGAAGACCCTTTCAGCTTTTTGAGAGTTGGGTGGAGGACATCATCTCTGAAAATAGGGTCCCACAGCTGCACCCCATCAGTGTAAGCAGGACTCTTAGGACTCTTAGAAGAGTCAATGCTCTAAAACCATGGGGGGCGCTTAGCCCCCTCTCTTCGTCCCTGAGGATGATTTCATTTTTCAGGGATTAGAGAGGGTGGTCCTTGTGGTGGACTGCAGGTATGGAGAGCTGTTGTCATCGTATTAGATAGATAAGAATGATTATATGTATTGTAGAAATGTCTCCTATCATGTTCCCTAATTTCTTATTATGTCCACATCCTGGTCCCCATCTTGGACATCATAACAAACGTGCACTTTTTTGTTTAATTTACACATTGGACCATAGGAAAAATGACACTACAGCTACAGAGGTGACCGTCTGATAGCCCAGCTCGACTATCCATCTCTACTGAAGACCCTTTCAGCTTTTTGAGAGTTGGGTGGAGGACATCATCTCTGAAAATAGGGTCCCACAGCTTCACCCCATCAGTGTGAGCAGGACTCTTAGGACTCTTAGAAGAGTCAATGCTCTGGTACCATGGGGGGCGCTTGGCCCCCTCTCTTCGTCACTGAGGATGATTTCATTTTTCAGGGATTAGAGAGGGTGGTCCTTGTGGTGGACTGCAGGTATGGAGAGCTGTTGTCATCGTATTAGATAGATAAGAATGATTATATGTATTGTAGAAATGTCTCCTATCATGTTCCCTAATTTTTTATTATGTCCACATCCTGGTCCCCATCTTGGACATCATAACAAACGTGCACTTTTTCGTTTAATTTACACATTGGGCCATAGGAAAAATGACACTACAGCTACAGAGGTGACCGTCTGATAGCCCAGCTCGACTATCCATCTCTACTGAAGACCCTTTCAGCTTTTTGAGAGTTGGGTGGAGGACATCATCTCTGAAAATAGGGTCCCACAGCTGCACCCCATCAGTGTGAGCAGGACTCTTAGGACTCTTAGAAGAGTCAATGCTCTGAGACCATTGGGGGCACTTAGCCCCCTCTCTTCATCACTGAGGATGATTTCATTTTTCAGGGATTAGAGAGGGTGGTCCTTGTGGTGGACTGCAGATATGGAGAGCTGTTATCATCGTATTAGGTAGATAAGAATGATTATATGTATTGTAGAAATGTCTCCTATCATGTTCCCTAATTTTTTATTATGTCCACATCCTGGTCCCCATCTTGGACATCATAACAAACGTGCACTTTTTTGTTTAATTTACACATTGGACCATAGGAAAAATGACACTACAGCTACAGAGGTGACCGTCTGATAGCCCAGCTCGACAATCCATCTCTACTGAAGACCCTTTCAGCTTTTTGAGAGTTGGGTGGAGGACATCATCTCTGAAAATAGGGTCCCACAGCTGCACCCCATCAGTGTGAGCAGGACTCTTAGGACTCTTAGAAGAGTCAATGCTCTGAGACCATGGGGGGCGCTTAGCCCCCTCTCTTCGTCACTGAGGATGATTTCATTTTTCAGGGATTAGAGAGGGTGGTCCTTGTGGTGGACTGCCGGTATGGAGAGCTGTTGTCATCGTATTAAATAGATAAGAATGATTATATGTATTGTAGAAATGTCTCCTATCATGTTCCCTAATTTTTTATTATGTCCACATCCTGGTCCCCATCTTGGACATCATAACAAACGTGCACTTTTTTGTTTAATTTACACATTGGACCATAGGAAAAATGACACTACAGCTACAGAGGTGACCGTCTGATAGCCCAGCTCGACTATCCATCTCTACTGAAGACCCTTTCAGCTTTTTGAGAGTTGGGTGGAGGACATCATCTCTTAAAATAGGGTCCCACAGCTGCACCCCATCAGTGTAAGCAGGACTCTTAGGACTCTTAGAAGAGTCAATGCTCTAAAACCATGGGGGGCGCTTAGCCCCCTCTCTTCATCACTGAGGATGATTTCATTTTTCAGGGATTAGAGAGGGTGGTCCTTGTGGTGGACTGCAGGTATGGAGAGCTGTTGTCATCGTATTAGATAGATAAGAATGATTATATGTATTGTAGAAATGTCTCCTATCATGTTCTCTAATTTTTTATTATGTCCACATCCTGGTCCCCATCTTGGACATCATAACAAACGTGCACTTTTTTGTTTAATTTACACATTGGACCATAGGAAAAATGACACTACAGCTACAGAGGTGACCGTCTGATAGCCCAGCTCGACTATCCATCTCTACTGAAGACCATTTCAGCTTTTTGAGAGTTGGGTGGAGGACATCATCTCTGAAAATAGGGTCCCACAGCTGCACCCCATCAGTGTGAGCAGGACTCTTAGGACTCTTAGAAGAGTCAATGCTCTGAGACCATTGGGGGCACTTAGCCCCCTCTCTTCATCACTGAGGATGATTTCATTTTTCAGGGATTAGAGAGGGTGGTCCTTGTGGTGGACTGCAGATATGGAGAGCTGTTATCATCGTCTTAGATAGATAAGAATGTATGTCCACATCCTGGTCCCCATCTTGGACATCATAACAAACGTGCACTTTTTTGTTTAATTTACACATTGGACCATAGGAAAAATGACACTACAGCTACAGAGGTGACCGTCTGATAGCCCAGCTCGACTATCCATCTCTACTGAAGACCCTTTCAGCTTTTTGAGAGTTGGGTGGAGGACATCATCTCTGAAAATAGGGTCCCACAGCTGCACCCCATCAGTGTGAGCAGGACTCTTAGGACTCTTAGAAGAGTCAATGCTCTGAGACCATGGGGGGCGCTTAGCCCCCTCTCTTCGTCACTGAGGATGATTTCATTTTTCAGGGATTAGAGAGGGTGGTCCTTGTGGTGGACTGCAGGTATGGAGAGCTGTTGTCATCGTATTAAATAGATAAGAATGATTATATGTATTGTAGAAATGTCTCCTATCATGTTCCCTAATTTTTTATTATGTCCACATCCTGGTCCCCATCTTGGACATCATAACAAACGTGCACTTTTTTGTTTAATTTACACATTGGACCATAGGAAAAATGACACTACAGCTACAGAGGTGACCGTCTGATAGCCCAGCTCGACTATCCATCTCTACTGAAGACCCTTTCAGCTTTTTGAGAGTTGGGTGGAGAACATCATCTCTGAAAATAGGGTCCCACAGCTGCACCCCATCAGTGTGAGCAGGACTCTTAGGACTCTTAGAAGAGTCAATGCTCTGAGACCATGGGGGGCGCTTAGCCCCCTCTCTTCGTCACTGAGGATGATTTCACTTTTCAGGGAATAGAGAGGGTGGTCCTTGTGGTGGACTGCAGGTATGGAGAGCTGTTGTCATCGTATTAGATAGATAAGAATGATTATATGTATTGTAGAAATGTCTCCTATCATGTTCCCTATTTTTTTATTATGTCCACATCCTGGTCCCCATCTTGGAAATCATAACAAACGTGCACTTTTTTGTTTAATTTACAAATTGGACAATAGGAAAAATGACACTACAGCTACAGAGGTGACCGTCTGATAGCCCAGCTCGACTATCCATCTCTACTGAAGACCCTTTCAGCTTTTTGAGAGTTGGGTGGAGGACATCATCTCTGAAAATAGGGTCCCACAGCTTCACCACATCAGTGTGAGCAGGACTCTTAGGACTCTTAGAAGAGTCAATGCTCTGGTACCATGGGGGGCGCTTGGCCCCCTCTCTTCGTCACTGAGGATGATTTCATTTTTCAGGGATTAGAGAGGGTGGTCCTTGTGGTGGACTGCAGGTATGGAGAGCTGTTGTCATCGTATTAGATTGATAAGAATGATTATATGTATTGTAGAAATGTCTCCTATCATGTTCCCTAATTTTTTATTATGTCCACATCCTGGTCCCCATCTTGGACATCATAACAAACGTGCACTTTTTTGTTTAATTTACACATTGGACCATAGGAAAAATGACACTACAGCTACAGAGGTGACCGTCTGATAGCCCAGCTCGACTATCCATCTCTACTGAAGACCCTTTCAGCTTTTTGAGAGTTGGGTGGAGGACATCATCTCTGAAAATAGGGTCCCACAGCTGCACCCCATCAGTGTGAGCAGGACTCTTAGGACTCTTAGAAGAGTTAATGCTCTGAGACCATGGGGGCGCTTAGCCCCCTCTCTTCGTCACTGAGGATGATTTCATTTTTCAGGGATTAGAGAGGGTGGTCCTTGTGGTGGACTGCAGGTATGGAGAGCTGTTGTCATCGTATTAGATAGATAAGAATGATTATATGTATTGTAGAAATGTCTCCTATCATGTTCCCTAATTTTTTATTATGTCCACATCCTGGTCCCCATCTTGGACATCATAACAAACGTGCACTTTTTTGTTTAATTTACACATTGGACCATAGGAAAAATGACACTACAGCTACAGAGGTGACCGTCTGATAGCCCAGCTCGACTATCCATCTCTACTGAAGACCCTTTCAGCTTTTTGAGAGTTGGGTGGAGGACATCATCTCTGAAAATAGGGTCCCACAGCTGCACCCCATCAGTGTGAGCAGGACTCTTAGGACTCTTAGGAGAGTCAATGCTCTGAGACCATTGGGGGCACTTAGCCCCCTCTCTTCGTCACTGAGGATGATTTCATTTTTCAGGGATTAGAGAGGGTGGTCCTTGTGGTGGACTGCAGGTATGGAGAGCTGTTATCATCGTATTAGATAGATAAGAATGATTATATGTATTGTAGAAATGTCTCCTATCATGTTCCCTAATTTTTTATTATGTCCACATCCTGGTCCCCATCTTGGACATCATAACAAACGTGCACTTTTTGTTTAATTTACACATTGGACCATAGGAAAAATGACACTACAGCTACAGAGGTGACCGTCTGATAGCCCAGCTCGACAATCCATTTCTACTGAAGACCCTTTCAGCTTTTTGAGAGTTGGGTGGAGGACATCATCTCTGAAAATAGGGTCCCACAGCTGCACCCCATCAGTGTGAGCAGGACTCTTAGGACTCTTAGAAGAGTCAATGCTCTGAGACCATGGGGGGCGCTTAGCCCCCTCTCTTCGTCACTGAGGATGATTTCATTTTTCAGGGATTAGAGAGGGTGGTCCTTGTGGTGGACTGCAGGTATGGAGAGCTGTTGTCATCGTATTAAATAGATAAGAATGATTATATGTATTGTAGAAATGTCTCCTATCATGTTCCCTAATTTTTTATTATGTCCACATCCTGGTCCCCATCTTGGACATCATAACAAACGTGCACTTTTTTGTTTAATTTACACATTGGACCATAGGAAAAATGTCACTACAGCTACAGAGGTGACCGTCTGATAGCCCAGCTCGACTATCCATCTCTACTGAAGACCCTTTCAGCTTTTTGAGAGTTGGGTGGAGAACATCATCTCTGAAAATAGGGTCCCACAGCTGCACCCCATCAGTGTGAGCAGGACTCTTAGGACTCTTAGAAGAGTCAATGTTTTGAGACCATGGGGGGCGCTTAGCCCCCTCTCTTCGTCACTGAGGATGATTTCACTTTTCAGGGAATAGTGAGGGTGGTCCTTGTGGTGGACTGCAGTTATGGAGAGCTGTTGTCATCGTATTAGATAGATAAGAATGATTATATGTATTGTAGAAATGTCTCCTATCATGTTCCCTATTTTTTTATTATGTCCACATCCTGGTCCCCATCTTGGAAATCATAACAAACGTGCACTTTTTTGTTTAATTTACACATTGGACCATAGGAAAAATGACACTACAGCTACAGAGGTGACCGTCTGGTAGCCCAGCTCGACTATCCATCTCTACTGAAGACCCTTTCAGCTTTTTGAGAGTTGGGTGGAGGACATCATCTCTTAAAATAGGGTCCCACAGCTGCACCCCATCAGTGTAAGCAGGACTCTTAGGACTCTTAGAAGAGTCAATGCTCTAAAACCATGGGGGGCGCTTAGCCCCCTCTCTTCGTCCCTGAGGATGATTTCATTTTTCAGGGATTAGAGAGGGTGGTCCTTGTGGTGGACTGCAGGTATGGAGAGCTGTTGTCATCGTATTAGATAGATAAGAATGATTATATGTATTGTAGAAATGTCTCCTATCATGTTCCCTAATTTTTTATTATGTCCACATCCTGGTCCCCATCTTGGACATCATAACAAACGTGCACTTTTTTGTTTAATTTACACATTGGACCATAGGAAAAATGACACTACAGCTACAGAGGTGACCGTCTGATAGCCCAGCTCGACTATCCATCTCTACTGAAGACCCTTTCAGCTTTTTGAGAGTTGGGTGGAGGACATCATCTCTGAAAATAGGGTCCCACAGCTGCACCCCATCAGTGTGAGCAGGACTCTTAGGACTCTTAGAAGAGTCAATGCTCTAAAACCATGGGGGGCGCTTAGCCCCCTCTCTTCGTCCCTGAGGATGATTTCATTTTTCAGGGATTAGAGAGGGTGGTCCTTGTGGTGGACTGCAGGTATGGAGAGCTGTTGTCATCGTATTAGATAGATAAGAATGATTATATGTATTGTAGAAATGTCTCCTATCATGTTCCCTAATTTTTTATTATGTCCACATCCTGGTCCCCATCTTGGACATCATAACAAACGTGCACTTTTTTGTTTAATTTACACATTGGACCATAGGAAAAATGACACTACAGCTACAGAGGTGACCGTCTGATAGCCCAGCTCGACTATCCATCTCTACTGAAGACCCTTTCAGCTTTTTGAGAGTTGGGTGGAGGACATCATCTCTGAAAATAGGGTCCCACAGCTGCACCCCATCAGTGTGAGCAGGACTCTTAGGACTCTTAGAAGAGTTAATGCTCTGAGACCATGGGGGCGCTTAGCCCCCTCTCTTCGTCACTGAGGATGATTTCATTTTTCAGGGATTAGAGAGGGTGGTCCTTGTGGTGGACTGCAGGTATGGAGAGCTGTTGTCATCGTATTAGATAGATAAGAATGATTATATGTATTGTAGAAATGTCTCCTATCATGTTCCCTAATTTTTTATTATGTCCACATCCTGGTCTCCATCTTGGACATCATAACAAACGTGCACTTTTTTGTTTAATTTACACATTGGACCATAGGAAAAATGACACTACAGCTACAGAGGTGACCGTCTGATAGCCCAGCTCGACTATCCATCTCTACTGAAGACCCTTTCAGCTTTTTGAGAGTTGGGTGGAGGACATCATCTCTGAAAATAGGGTCCCACAGCTGCACCCCATCAGTGTGAGCAGGACTCTTAGGACTCTTAGAAGAGTCAATGCTCTGAGACCATTGGGGGCACTTAGCCCCCTCTCTTCATCACTGAGGATGATTTCATTTTTCAGGGATTAGAGAGGGTGGTCCTTGTGGTGGACTGCAGGTATGGAGAGCTGTTGTCATCGTATTAGATAGATAAGAATGATTATATGTATTGTAGAAATGTCTCCTATCATGTTCCCTAATTTTTTATTATGTCCACATCCTGGTCCCCATCTTGGACATCATAACAAACGTGCACTTTTTTGTTTAATTTACACATTGGACCATAGGGAAAATGAAACTACAGCTACAGAGGTGACCGTCTGATAGCCCAGCTCGACTATCCATCTCTACTGAAGACCCTTTCAGCTTTTTGAGAGTTGGGTGGAGGACATCATCTCTGAAAATAGGGTCCCACAGCTGCACCCCATCAGTGTGAGCAGGACTCTTAGGACTCTTAGACCCTTTCAGCTTTTTGAGAGTTGGGTGGAGGACATCATCTCTGAAAATAGGGTCCCACAGCTGCACCCCATCAGTGTGAGCAGGACTCTTAGGACTCTTAGAAGAGTCAATGCTCTGAGACCATTGGGGGCACTTAGCCCCCTCTCTTCATCACTGAGGATGATTTCATTTTTCAGGGATTAGAGAGGGTGGTCCTTGTGGTGGACTGCAGATATGGAGAGCTGTTATCATCGTATTAGATAGATAAGAATGATTATATGTATTGTAGAAATGTCTCCTATCATGTTCCCTAATTTTTTATTATGTTAACATCCTGGTCCCCATCTTGGACATCATAACAAACGTGCACTTTTTTGTTTAATTTACACATTGGACCATAGGAAAAATGACACTACAGCTACAGAGGTGACCGTCTGATAGCCCAGCTCGACTATCCATCTCTACTGAAGACCCTTTCAGCTTTTTGAGAGTTGGGTGGAGAACATCATCTCTGAAAATAGGGTCCCACAGCTGCACCCCATCAGTGTGAGCAGGACTCTTAGGACTCTTAGAAGAGTCAATGCTCTGAGACCATGGGGGGCGCTTAGCCCCCTCTCCTCGTCACTGAGGATGATTTCACTTTTTAGGGAATAGAGAGGGTGGTCCTTGTGGTGGACTGCAGGTATGGAGAGCTGTTGTCATCGTATTAGATAGATAAGAATGATTATATGTATTGTAGAAATGTCTCCTATCATGTTCCCTATTTTTTTATTATGTCCACATCCTGGTCCCCATCTTGGAAATCATAACAAACGTGCACTTTTTTGTTTAATTTACAAATTGGACCATAGGAAAAATGACACTACAGCTACAGAGGTGACCGTCTGATAGCCCAGCTCGACTATCCATCTCTACTGAAGACCCTTTCAGCTTTTTGAGAGTTGGGTGGAGGACATCATCTCTGAAAATAGGGTCCCACAGCTGCACCCCATCAGAGTGAGCAGGAATCTTAGGACTCTTAGAAGAGTCAATGCTCTGAGACCATGGGGGGCGCTTAGCCCCCTCTCTTCGTCACTGAGGATGATTTCATTTTTCAGGGATTAGAGAGAGTGGTCCTTGTGGTGGACTGCAGGTATGGAGAGCTGTTGTGATCGTATTAGATAGATAAGAATGATTATATGTATTGTAGAAATGTCTTCAGTAGAGATGGATAGTCGAGCTGGGCTATCAGACGGTCACCTCTGTAGCTGTAGTGTCATTTTTCCTATGGTCCAATGTGTAAATTAAACAAAAAAGTGCACGTTTGTTATGATGTCCAAGATGGGGACCAGGATGTGGACATAATAAAAAATTAGGGAACATGATAGGAGACATTTCTACAATACATATAATCATTCTTATCTATCTAATACGATGACAACAGCTCTCCATACCTGCAGTCCACCACAAGGACCACCCTCTCTAATCCCTGAAAAATGAAATCATCCTCAGTGACGAAGAGAGGGGGCTAAGCGCCCCCATGGTCTCAGAGCATTAACTCTTCTAAGAGTCCTAAGGGCATTTCGCGCATAAATGAAATGATCACATTTTTCTCCAAAACTATAACAGATGCAAGCTTGTCCTGTTTGGTGGAGATAATATTTAATAAAATAAGTAGAAACCTACTAAAAGTTTTGTTTGTTTATATTGCAATCCTGAGATAATCGTCTCCATGCTCCAAATCCATTTTAAAGCCATTTAAAAAGCATTTCACGCATAAATGAAATGATCACATTTTTCTCCAAAACTATAACACATGCAAGCTTGTCCTGTTTGGTGGAGATGATATTTAATAAAATAAGTAGAAATCCACTAAAAGTTTTGTTTGGTTATCTTGCAATCCCAAGATAATCGTCTCCATGCTCCAAATCCATTTTAAAGCCATTTTTAAGGCATTTCGCGCATAAATGAAATGATCACATTTTTCTCCAAAACTATAACAGATGCAAGCTTGTCCTGTTTGGTGGAGATAATATTTAATAAAATAAGTAGAAATCTACTAAAAGTTTTGTTTGTTTATATTGCCATCCTGAGATAATCGTCTCCATGCTCCAAATCCATTTTAAAGCCATTTCAAAGGCATTTTGCGCATAAATGAAATGATCACATTTTTCTCCAAAACTATAACACATGCAAGCTTGTCCTGTTTGGTGGAGATGATATTTGGTAAAATAAGTAGAAATCCACTAAAAGTTTTGTTTGGTTATCTTGCAATCCCGAGATAATCGTCTCCATGCTCCAAATCTATTTTAAAGCCATTTCAAAGGCATTGTGCGCATAAATGAAATGATCACATTTTTCTCCAAAACTATAACAGATGCAAGCTTGTCCTGTTTGGTGGGGATAATATTTAATAAAATAAGTAGAAATCCACTAAAAGTTTTGTTTGGTTATCTTGCAATCCCGAGATAATCGTCTCCATGCTCCAAATCCATTTTAAAGCCATTTTTAAGGCATTTCGCGCATAAATGAAATGATCACATTTTTCTCCAAAACTATAACAGATGGAAGCTCGTCCTGTTTGGAGGGGATAATATTTAATAAAATAAGTAGAAATCCACTAAAAGTTTTGTTTGGTTATATTGCAATCCCGAGATAATCGTCTCCATGCTTCAAATCCATTTAAAAGCCATTTTGAAGGCATTTCACGCATAAATGAAATGATCACATTTTTCTTCAAAACTAAAACAGATGCAAGCTTGTCCTGTTTGGTAGAGATGATATTTAATAAAATATGTAGAAATCCACTAAAAGTTTTGTTTGGTTATCTTGCAATCCCGAGATAATCGTCTCCATGCTTCAAAACTATTTTAAAGCCATTTTTAAGGCATTTCGCGCATACATGAAATGATCACATTTTTCTCCAAAACTATAACAGATGCAAGCTTGTCCTGTTTGGTGGAGATAATATTTAATAAAATAAGTAGAAACCTACTAAAAGTTTTGTTTGGCGCCCCCCATGGTTTTAGAGCATTGACTCTTCTAAGAGTCCTAAGAGTCCTGCTTACACTGATGGGGTGCAGCTGTGGGACCCTATTTTAAGAGATGATGTCCTCCACCCAACTCTCAAAAAGCTGAAAGGGTCTTCAGTAGAGATGGATAGTCGAGCTGGGCTATCAGACGGTCACCTCTGTAGCTGTAGTGTCATTTTTCCTATGGTCCAATGTGTAAATTAAACAAAAAAGTGCACGTTTGTTATGATGTCCAAGATGGGGACCAGGATGTGGACATAATAAAAAATTAGGGAACATGATAGGAGACATTTCTACAATACATATAATCATTCTTATCTATCTAATACGATCACAACAGCTCTCCATTCCTGCAGTCCACCACAAGGACCACTCTCTCTAATCCCTGAAAAATGAAATCATCCTCAGTGACGAAGAGAGGGGGCTAAGCGCCCCCCATGGTCTCAGAGCATTGACTCTTCTAAGAGTCCTAAGAGTCCTGCTCACACTGATGGGGTGCAGCTGTGGGACCCTATTTTCAGAGATGATGTCCTCCACCCAACTCTCAAAAAGCTGAAAGGGTCTTCAGTAGAGATGGATAGTCGAGCTGGGCTATCAGACGGTCACCTCTGTAGCTGTAGTGTCATTTTTCCTATGGTCCAATGTGTAAATTAAACAAAAAAGTGCACGTTTGTTATGATTTCCAAGATGGGGACCAGGATGTGGACATAATAAAAAAATAGGGAACATGATAGGAGACATTTCTACAATACATATAATCATTCTTATCTATCTAATACGATGACAACAGCTCTCCATACCTTCAGTCCACCACAAGGACCACCCTCTCTATTCCCTGAAAAGTGAAATCATCCTCAGTGACGAAGAGAGGGGGCTAAGCGCCCCCCATGGTCTCAGAGCATTGACTCTTCTAAGAGTCCTAAGAGTCCTGCTCACACTGATGGGGTGCAGCTGTGGGACCCTATTTTCAGAGATGATGTTCTCCACCAAACTCTCAAAAAGCTGAAAGGGTCTTCAGTAGAGATGGATAGTCGAGCTGGGCTATCAGACGGTCACCTCTGTACCTGTAGTGTCATTTTTCCTATGGTCCAATGTGTAAATTAAACAAAAAAGTGCACGTTTGTTATGATGTCCAAGATGGGGACCAGGATGTGGACATAATAAAAAATTAGGGAACATGATAGGAGACATTTCTACAATACATATAATCATTCTTATCTATTTAAAATGATGACAACAGCTCTCCATACCTGCAGTCCACCACAAGGACCTCCCTCTCTAATCCCTGAAAAATGAAATCATCCTCAGTGACGAAGAGAGGGGGCTAAGCGCACCCCATGGTCTCAAAACATTGACTCTTCTAAGAGTCCTAAGAGTCCTGCTCACACTGATGGGGTGCAGCTGTGGGACCCTATTTTCAGAGATGATGTCCTCCACCCAACTCTCAAAAAGCTGAAAGGGTCTTCAGTAGAGATGGATAGTCGAGCTGGGCTATCAGACGGTCACCTCTGTAGCTGTAGTGTCATTTTTCCTATGGTCCAATGTGTAAATTAAACAAAAAAGTGCACGTTTGTTATGATTTCCAAGATGGGGATCAGGATGTGGACATAATAAAAAAATAGGGAACATGATAGGAGACATTTCTACAATACATATAATCATTCTTATCTATCTAATACGATGACAACAGCTCTCCATACCTGCAGTCCACCACAAGGACCACCCTCTCTATTCCCTGAAAAGTGAAATCATCCTCAGTGACGAAGAGAGGGGGCTAAGCGCCCCCCATGGTCTCAGAGCATTGACTCTTCTAAGAGTCCTAAGAGTCCTGCTCACACTGATGGGGTGCAGCTGTGGGACCCTATTTTCAGAGATGATGTTCTCCACCAAACTCTCAAAAAGCTGAAAGGGTCTTCAGTAGAGATGGATAGTCGAGCTGGGCTATCAGACGGTCACCTCTGTACCTGTAGTGTCATTTTTCCTATGGTCCAATGTGTAAATTAAACAAAAAAGTGCACGTTTGTTATGATGTCCAAGATGGGGACCAGGATGTGGACATAATAAAAAATTAGGGAACATGATAGGAGACATTTCTACAATACATATAATCATTCTTATCTATTTAATACGATGACAACAGCTCTCCATACCTGCAGTCCACCACAAGGACCACCCTCTCTAATCCCTGAAAAATGAAATCATCCTTAGTGACGAAGAGAGGGGGCTAAACGCCAACCATGGTCTCAGAGCATTGACTCTTCTAAGAGTCCTAAGAGTCCTGCTCACACTGATGGGGTGCAGCTGTGGGACCCTATTTTCAGAGATGATGTCCTCCACCCAACTCTCAAAAAGCTGAAAGGGTCTTCAGTAGAGATGGATTGTCGAGCTGGGCTATCAGACGGTCACCTCTGTAGCTGTAGTGTCATTTTTCCTATGGTCCAATGTGTAAATTAAACAAAAAAGTGCACGTTTGTTATGATGTCCAAGATGGGGACCAGGATGTGGACATAATAAAAAATTAGGGAACATGATAGGAGACATTTCTACAATACATATAATCATTCTTATCTATCTAATACGATAACAGCTCTCCATACCTGCAGTCCACCACAAGGACCACCCTCTCTAATCCCTGAAAAATGAAATCATCCTCAGTGACGAAGAGAGGGGGCTAAGTGCCCCCAATGGTCTCAGAGCATTGACTCTTCTAAGAGTCCTAAGAGTCCTGCTCACACTGATGGGGTGCAGCTGTGGGACCCTATTTTCAGAGATGATGTCCTCCACCCAACTCTCAAAAAGCTGAAAGGGTCTTCAGTAGAGATGGATAGTCGAGCTGGGCTATCAGACGGTCACCTCTGTAGCTGTAGTGTCATTTTTCCTATGGTCCAATGTGTAAATTAAACAAAAAAGTGCACGTTTGTTATGATGTCCAAGATGGGGACCAGGATGTGGACATAATAAAAAATTAGGGAACATGATAGGAGACATTTCTACAATACATATAATCATTCTTATCTATCTAATACGATGACAACAGCTCTCCATACCTGCAGTCCACCACAAGGACCACCCTCTCTAATCCCTGAAAAATGAAATCATCCTCAGTGACGAAGAGAGGGGGCCAAGCGCCCCCCATGGTACCAGAGCATTGACTCTTCTAAGAGTCCTAAGAGTCCTGCTCACACTGATGGGGTGAAGCTGTGGGACCCTATTTTCAGAGATGATGTCCTCCACCCGACTCTCAAAAAGCTGAAAGGGTCTTCAGTAGAGATGGATAGTCGAGCTGGGCTATCAGACGGTCACCTATGTAGCTGTAGTGTCATTTTTCCTATGGTCCAATGTGTAAATTAAACAAAAAAGTGCACGTTTGTTATGATGTCCAAGATGGGGACCAGGATGTGGACATAATAAAAAATTAGGGAACATGATAGGAGACATTTCTACAATACATATAATCATTCTTATCTATCTAATACGATGACAACAGCTCTCCATACCTGCAGTCCACCACAAGGACCACCCTCTCTAATCCCTGAAAAATGAAATCATCCTCAGTGACGAAGAGAGGGGGCTAAGTGCCCCCAATGGTCTCAGAGCATTGACTCTTCTAAGAGTCCTAAGAGTCCTGCTCACACTGATGGGGTGCAGCTGTGGGACCCTATTTTCAGAGATGATGTCCTCCACCCAACTCTCAAAAAGCTGAAAGGGTCTTCAGTAGAGATGGATAGTCGAGCTAGGCTATCAGACGGTCACCTCTGTAGCTGTAGTGTCATTTTTCCTATGGTCCAATGTGTAAATTAAACAAAAAAGTGCACGTTTGTTATGATGTCCAAGATGGGGACCAGGATGTGGACATAATAAAAAATTAGGGAACATGATAGGAGACATTTCTACAATACATATAATCATTCTTATCTATCTAATACGATGACAACAGCTCTCCATACCTGCAGTCCACCACAAGGACCACCCTCTCTAATCCCTGAAAAATGAAATCATCCTCAGTGACGAAGAGAGGGGGCCAAGCGCCCCCCATGGTACCAGAGCATTGACTCTTCTAAGAGTCCTAAGAGTCCTGCTCACACTGATGGGGTGAAGCTGTGGGACCCTATTTTCAGAGATGATGTCCTCCACCCGACTCTCAAAAAGCTGAAAGGGTCTTCAGTAGAGATGGATAGTCGAGCTGGGCTATCAGACGGTCACCTCTGTAGCTGTAGTGTCATTTTTCCTATGGTCCAATGTGTAAATTAAACAAAAAAGTGCACGTTTGTTATGATGTCCAAGATGGGGACCAGGATGTGGACATAATAAGAAATTAGGGAACATGATAGGAGACATTTCTACAATACATATAATCATTCTTATCTATCTAATACGATGACAACAGCTCTCCATACCTGCAGTCCACCACAAGGACCACCCTCTCTAATCCCTGAAAAATGAAATCATCCTCAGTGACGAAGAGAGGGGGCTAAGTGCCCCCAATGGTCTCAGAGCATTGACTCTTCTAAGAGTCCTAAGAGTCCTGCTCACACTGATGGGGTGAAGCTGTGGGACCCTATTTTCAGAGATGATGTCCTCCACCCAACTCTCAAAAAGCTGAAAGGGTCTTCAGTAGAGATGGATAGTCGAGCTGGGCTATCAGACGGTCACCTCTGTAGCTGTAGTGTCATTTTTCCTATGGTCCAATGTGTAAATTAAACAAAAAAGTGCACGTTTGTTATGATGTTCAAGATGGGGACCAGGATGTGGACATAATAAAAAATTAGGGAACATGATAGGAGACATTTCTACAATACATATAATCATTCTTATCTATCTAATACGATGACAACAGCTCTCCATACCTGCAGTCCACCACAAGGACCACCCTCTCTAATCCCTGAAAAATGAAATCATCCTCAGTGACGAAGAGAGGGGGCTAAGCGCCCCCATGGTCTCAGAGCATTAACTCTTCTAAGAGTCCTAAGAGTCCTGCTCACACTGATGGGGTGCAGCTGTGGGACCCTATTTTCAGAGATGATGTCCTCCACCCAACTCTCAAAAAGCTGAAAGCGTCTTCAGTAGAGATGGATAGTCGAGCTGGGCTATCAGACGGTCACCTCTGTAGCTGTAGTGTCATTTTTCCTATGGTCCAATGTGTAAATTAAACAAAAAAGTGCACGTTTGTTATGATGTCCAAGATGGGGACCAGGATGTGGACATAATAAAAAATTAGGGAACATGATAGGAGACATTTCTACAATACATATAATCATTCTTATCTATCTAATACGATGACAACAGCTCTCCATACCTGCAGTCCACCACAAGGACCACCCTCTCTAATCCCTGAAAAATGAAATCATCCTCAGTGACGAAGAGAGGGGGCCAAGCGCCCCCCATGGTACCAGAGCATTGACTCTTCTAAGAGTCCTAAGAGTCCTGCTCACACTGATGGGGTGAAGCTGTGGGACCCTATTTTCAGAGATGATGTCCTCCACCCAACTCTCAAAAAGCTGAAAGGGTCTTCAGTAGAGATGGATAGTCGAGCTGGGCTATCAGACGGTCACCTCTGTAGCTGTAGTGTCATTTTTCCTATGGTCCAATGTGTAAATTAAACAAAAAAGTGCACGTTTGTTATGATGTCCAAGATGGGGACCAGGATGTGGACATAATAAGAAATTAGGGAACATGATAGGAGACATTTCTACAATACATATAATCATTCTTATCTATCTAATACGATCACAACAGCTCTCCATACCTGCAGTCCACCACAAGGACCACTCTCTCTAATCCCTGAAAAATTAAATCATCCTCAGTGACGAAGAGAGGGGGCTAAGCGCCCCCCATGGTCTCAGAGCATTGACTCTTCTAAGACTCCTAAGATTCCTGCTCACACTGATGGGGTGCAGCTGTGGGACCCTATTTTCAGAGATGATGTCCTCCACCCAACTCTCAAAAAGCTGAAAGGGTCTTCAGTAGAGATGGATAGTCGAGCTGGGCTATCAGACGGTCACCTCTGTAGCTGTAGTGTCATTTTTCCTATGGTCCAATGTGTAAATTAAACAAAAAAGTGCACGTTTGTTATGATTTCCAAGATGGGGACCAGGATGTGGACATAATAAAAAAATAGGGAACATGATAGGAGACATTTCTACAATACATATAATCATTCTTATCTATCTAATACGATGACAACAGCTCTCCATACCTGCAGTCCACCACAAGGACCACCCTCTCTATTACCTGAAAAGTGAAATCATCCTCAGTGACGAAGAGAGGGGGCTAAGCGCCCCCCATGGTCTCAGAGCATTGACTCTTCTAAGAGTCCTAAGAGTCCTGCTCACACTGATGGGGTGCAGCTGTGGGACCCTATTTTCAGAGATGATGTTCTCTACCCAACTCTCAAAAAGCTGAAAGGGTCTTCAGTAGAGATGGATAGTCGAGCTGGGCTATCAGACGGTCACCTCTGTAGCTGTAGTGTCATTTTTCCTATGGTCCAATGTGTAAATTAAACAAAAAAGTGCACGTTTGTTATGATGTCCAAGATGGGGACCAGGATGTGGACATAATAAAAAATTAGGGAACATGATAGGAGACATTTCTACAATACATATAATCATTCTTATCTATTTAATACGATGACAACAGCTCTCCATACCTGCAGTCCACCACAAGGACCACCCTCTCTAATCCCTGAAAAATGAAATCATCCTCAGTGACGAAGAGTGGGGGCTAAGCGCCCCCCATGGTCTCAGAGCATTGACTCTTCTAAGAGTCCTAAGAGTCCTGCTCACACTGATGGGGTGCAGCTGTGGGACCCTATTTTCAGAGATGATGTCCTCCACCCAACTCTCAAAAAGCTGAAAGGGTCTTCAGTAGAGATGGATAGTCGAGCTGGGCTATCAGACGGTCACCTCTGTAGCTGTAGTGTCATTTTTCCTATGGTCCAATGTGTAAATTAAACAAAAAAGTGCACGTTTGTTATGATGTCCAAGATGGGGACCAGGATGTGGACATAATAAAAAATTAGGGAACATGATAGGAGACATTTCTACAATACATATAATCATTCTTATCTATCTAATACGATGACAACAGCTCTCCATACCTGCAGTCCACCACAAGGACCACCCTCTCTAATCCCTGAAAAATGAAATCATCCTCAGTGATGAAGAGAGGGGGCTAAGTGCCCCCAATGGTCTCAGAGCATTGACTCTTCTAAGAGTCCTAAGAGTCCTGCTCACACTGATGGGGTGCAGCTGTGGGACCCTATTTTCAGAGATGATGTCCTCCACCCAACTCTCAAAAAGCTGAAAGGGTCTTCAGTAGAGATGGATAGTCGAGCTGGGCTATCAGACGGTCACCTCTGTAGCTGTAGTGTCATTTTTCCTATGGTCCAATGTGTAAATTAAACAAAAAAGTGCACGTTTGTTATGATGTTCAAGATGGGGACCAGGATGTGGACATAATAAAAAATTAGGGAACATGATAGGAGACATTTCTACAATACATATAATCATTCTTATCTATCTAATACGATCACAACAGCTCTCCATACCTGCAGTCCACCACAAGGACCACTCTCTCTAATTCCTGAAAAATGAAATCATCCTCAGTGACGAAGAGAGGGGGCTAAGCGCCCCCCATGGTCTCAGAGCATTGACTCTTCTAAGAGTCCTAAGATTCCTGCTCACACTGATGGGGTGCAGCTGTGGGACCCTATTTTCAGAGATGATGTCCTCCACCCAACTCTCAAAAAGCTGAAAGGGTCTTCAGTAGAGATGGATAGTCGAGCTGGGCTATCAGACGGTCACCTCTGTAGCTGTAGTGTCATTTTTCCTATGGTCCAATGTGTAAATTAAACAAAAAAGTGCACGTTTGTTATGGTTTCCAAGATGGGGACCAGGATGTGGACATAATAAAAAAATAGGGAACATGATAGGAGACATTTCTACAATACATATAATCATTCTTATCTATCTAATACGATGACAACAGCTCTCCATACCTGCAGTCCACCACAAGGACCACCCTCTCTATTCCCTGAAAAGTGAAATCATCCTCAGTGACGAATGTGGCGCCCCTGACCTGGTCAGGCACCACTGAGTACTGCACCCATGCTGGGGACAGTACAATACAGGTAATCCAGAAGGCTGACCGGGGTGTGGAACACAGGCGCATAGTGACCAGGTCTCACACATGTACCTATGAGAGGACCCCTGGGGATCCCAGGAGGGGGCGAAGCATGAGCACGGCCTCCATCTCCTCTCAAGGGGTGTGGTAAGAGAGTCTGGTTGCTAGGTGGCGTAGGCAAGAACAGGAGAGGAGGAGCAGTGAGTCAGTTAGAGGAGAACTCCAGAGGGCTCAGTAAGGAGCAGACCTGTGGGGTTTTTGCTGTCTAACAGCGCCCGCGCAGTGGCTACAGACGGGGGAGAACGGTCACCTAGGAGGGCTACCCGAAATCCAGCTTCAGCTAGAGGACAGCGGAGTGGGAAGTAAGGAGACTGCTAGGGAGAACCAGGCCCAAACGGGCGGCAGATCCCGAAGCGAGGATAGATTCACCTTTCCCTGCTAAACCTGCCGGTGTGGGGCTCTCAAAGCCCACACCACAATACCACAAAAGCCGCAGCCACGTAACCACAGTTAGGGCCCATAGGTCTCAGGAGGCAAGCAGCTGGAGTGACCTGGTCCGGGGAACAAGCAAACGGCGAACGAAGGGGAGAGAGGCTGCAGCATCTTCCCTGGGTGACCCCCATAGGGACTCAAAGTCGGGGTCACCCCAAACCACCAAGGGCTAAGGAAGGCGAGTCAGTAGTCACCCTCATAAAGTCAGCCTGAAGGATACCTGGTTCCTGCCTGGTTCATCCCAGCTACGCCCGGGTTACTCACCCTGCCACCTGAAGTGAGTAAAAAACCCTGAAAGACATCCTGCCTGTGTGGAGTTATTCTGCGCCTTGTGGTACTACCACATCTACACAGGGCCCTGGGGCTTGCCTCACTCTCAGGAGGCCACTACATCCGACTGCACCCACCATCAGCCCCAGGCAGCCCTTAACCTGCAGTGGCGGTCCTCACTGACCGCAAATCTGAGAGTGGCGTCACGACTACAGAGAAGATCTCCTACCTGTGACCCGATACAGCCGAGTGGAGTCCCTGAAGGTAATGCACCGACACAGCAGCATCTGTGGGGCTTCACATCTGGCGTCACGAACAGGATAAGGACTAGACCTGTTCAGACAGGTGACCATGTGCCTGGGCGGTCCGCTTGAAAAATTGGAAGCGCCGCCATATTGCCACCATGAAAAGCGCGCTGAAAAACAACAGCAGCCCGCGCTGGAAGAAGTTACCGCCCACGAAGAGGTGTGGCTACCCAGAGATCCCCTGCAGAGTTCTGACCTCGCCAGCGATGAGAGCGGAGGCGTCCAGAGACGTCGGGACAGAAAGGGAGCCACAAGCCTGCTGCTGGGAGAGGAGCTGCTGAAAGAGGCAGAGCAGAAACTGAACAGTTTGCTACTGGAGGCAGCGACGAGTCCACTGCTGGGAGATCGTGCAGAAGAGGGCGCAGAAGAAATGGCGTCTGACCGCAGGAACCCAGAACCAGGCTCCGCTGCCTGGTGGTATCGGGAGCTGGCCCAGTTCTGCGATCGACTGGAGACCCGGGTTGTGGAGCAGATTCGGGAAGAACGAATGGAACTGCTGGAGATGACCGCGGCGGTTCGGGCCTATGAAAGGAGGGCCGCGCGCCGAGTGCCAGACAGGACGGCGACGACGCAGACCCCGATGCTGCCACAGATGGGTGAGTCGAGTGATGCCCCGGCCAGCGCAAGTGCCCCGACCCCTGCTGCCACGTCCGCGGTCCCCGCAGAGGCGCCCGGTGCGGCGACGCTGATCCAGGCCGCAGCCACGTCCGGTGCGGCCCGCCCAGCCCAGGCCGCCGCAGCGATGCCCTGCTCGGCCCACCAAGACCCGGTCCCTGCAGCGATGCCCTGCCCGGCCCGCAAAGAACCGGCTGCCACCGCGGCCCGCCCAGCCCAGGCCGCCGCAGCGATGCCCTGCTCGGCCCGCCAAGCCCCGATCGCTGCAACGACGCCCAGCCCAGCCTGCAAAGATCCCATCGCAGCTGCGACGCTGATCCAGGCCGCCGCCATGCCGGGCGCGGCCCGCCAAGACCAGGCCGCCGCCATGCCGGGCGCGGCCCGCCAAGACCAGGCCGCCGCCATGCCGGGCGCGGCCCGCCAAGACCAGGCCGCCGCCATGCCAGGCGCGGCCCGCCAAGACCAGGCCGCCGCCATGCCAGGCGCGGCCCGCCAAGAAAAGTCTACCTCGTCATTTACCCCGGCCTGCAAGGCCAGAGCAGACACTACTCCCCAGGCCACGGAGGTCCTTGATAGGAAGCCCATGCTGGGGGATGACCCCGAATACTGGAGGCTGAAGGCTGACATGGAGGCTAAGTTTCCACAATGGTTGGTGGACCAGTACGTGCTCCCTCCGCACACCCCCAGAAGGATGCCGGCAACCCCTGCAGCAACTACGCCAAAGAGTCCCCCGCCTGGGCCTGCTGAAGAAAGTCCATCCCCAGCACTGCCACCAAAGGAGTGCCAAGAAGAACTAAGGGGGAGAGGAGGCCAGGAAGCTGAGGAGCTGACTCAGGAGCCAACAGCAGTGGATCCATACCCAGAGCCGGAGATGTTACCATATTCCCGCTGGGATGAAGAAGACCTGACACCGTCTGCTGAAGAAGACCTGCCCCAAAGCCTCACCTGGGAGCTTGTAAGCTGCACCCAGCAGCATCCAGCCCGCAAGACACGGCGTCATAGCAGAACCCAGGCTTTCCCTGCACCGCCATCCCCAGAGCAGAGAGAAATAACGGCCAGAGACCTACAAGAGAAACGATTCCTGAGAAGAGCCAAAGCCCAGGTTAGAGGACCCCTTTGTAGAGGAGTTGTAGAGGACTTTAACTTGAAGAGCGGATATGGCTTTATAGTCGCACCAGGAATGAAAGAAGGCATTTTTGTCAATAGGAGAGACGTCAGCGCCAACCTGCCCAGAGGACATCCGGGAAGAAACCTGAGGATGGGAGACTCCGTACAATTTACCATGCATCAAGGAGAAAGAGGATGGTATGCACTGGATGTTGCACCATGTCCTAAAGAAGAAGAAAGGAAAGACAGAGATAGAGAAACAGATGAAGATAGAGAAAGCAGAGAAAAAGAACCTACGGATGAGACAACCACCGACGACGACAGAGAGCAGGAAAGCAGCAGGTGCCGCCGCCATACAGGCTCAAGCCCTGGTAAAGAGGAGTAACGTAAAGTAAAGAAAGAAGTTACCAGTTGAAGTTTTGAAAAGTTTTGACCAGTTTGTTTGCAACGTTCTCAAGTTCAAGCCTGTGCCCACAAAAACTATTGTGAGAAATAAACCTTAAGGCTATGAACTGGCTATAGCCACAAACTCTCGCAGTGTAAATAGTTACACCAGAGGCACCACCACCAGAGCCAGCCTGTTTAGGGGCTTGGCTCGTCTGCAACCAGGGAGCACGTCCGTATATAGGGCCTTGGCTCACCTGCAACCAGAGAGAGCACGCCTGTTTATGGGGCCTTGGCTCACCACCACAAAGAGGGTACCTGGTCAGCACCAACTGTGGAGGCCGCCTCTACATCCTGCCAGAAGAGGCTGAAGGCGCGGATCCACCAGGCCGGGTATACCCTGAAACCACCAGCCCATGAAAGCCGCCTCTACATCCTGCCAGAAGTGGCTGAAGGCGCGGCCAACGTGAGAGGGTTTTGGGTGGGTTAACGGACTTGTGGGTGGAGGTTGGTGATGTCTGATACCTGGTGATCTTAAAATGTTTTACCATGTTTTAATGTTTTATGCATTTAAAATGTTGTCTTGCAGCCCGAGGACGTGCTGGTGATAACTAAGGGGGAATGTGGCGCCCCTGACCTGGTCAGGCACCACTGAGTACTGCACCCATGCTGGGGACAGTACAATACAGGTAATCCAGAAGGCTGACCGGGGTGTGGAACACAGGCGCATAGTGACCAGGTCTCACACATGTACCTATGAGAGGACCCCTGGGGATCCCAGGAGGGGGCGAAGCATGAGCACGGCCTCCATCTCCTCTCAAGGGGTGTGGTAAGAGAGTCTGGTTGCTAGGTGGCGTAGGCAAGAACAGGAGAGGAGGAGCAGTGAGTCAGTTAGAGGAGAACTCCAGAGGGCTCAGTAAGGAGCAGACCTGTGGGGTTTCTGCTGTCTAACAGCGCCCGCGCAGTGGCTACAGACGGGGGAGAACGGTCACCTAGGAGGGCTACCCGAAATCCAGCTTCAGCTAGAGGACAGCGGAGTGGGAAGTAAGGAGACTGCTAGGGAGAACCAGGCCCAAACGGGCGGCAGATCCCGAAGCGAGGATAGATTCACCTTTCCCTGCTAAACCTGCCGGTGTGGGGCTCTCAAAGCCCACACCACAATACCACAAAAGCCGCAGCCACGTAACCACAGTTAGGGCCCATAGGTCTCAGGAGGCAAGCAGCTGGAGTGACCTGGTCCGGGGAACAAGCAAACGGCGAACGAAGGGGAGAGAGGCTGCAGCATCTTCCCTGGGTGACCCCCATAGGGACTCAAAGTCGGGGTCACCCCAAACCACCAAGGGCTAAGGAAGGCGAGTCAGTAGTCACCCTCATAAAGTCAGCCTGAAGGATACCTGGTTCCTGCCTGGTTCATCCCAGCTACGCCCGGGTTACTCACTCTGCCACCTGAAGTGAGTAAAAAACCCTGAAAGACATCCTGCCTGTGTGGAGTTATTCTGCGCCTTGTGGTACTACCACATCTACACAGGGCCCTGGGGCTTGCCTCACTCTCAGGAGGCCACTACATCCGACTGCACCCACCATCAGCCCCAGGCAGCCCTTAACCTGCAGTGGCGGTCCTCACTGACCGCAAATCTGAGAGTGGCGTCACGACTACAGAGAAGATCTCCTACCTGTGACCCGATACAGCCGAGTGGAGTCCCTGAAGGTAATGCACCGACACAGCAGCATCTGTGGGGCTTCACACGAAGAGAGGGGGCTAAGCGCCCCCCATGGTCTCAGAGCATTGACTCTTCTAAGAGTCCTAAGAGTCCTGCTCACACTGATGGGGTGCAGCTGTGGGACCCTATTTTCAGAGATGATGTTCTCCACCCAACTCTCAAAAAGCTGAAAGGGTCTTCAGTAGAGATGGATAGTCGAGCTGGGCTATCAGACGGTCACCTCTGTAGCTGTAGTGTCATTTTTCCTATGGTCCAATGTGTAAATTAAACAAAAAAGTGCACGTTTGTTATGATGTCCAAGATGGGGACCAGGATGTGGACATAATAAAAAATTAGGGAACATGATAGGAGACATTTCTACAATACATATAATCATTCTTATCTATTTAATACGATGACAACAGCTCTCCATACCTGCAGTCCACCACAAGGACCACCCTCTCTAATCCCTGAAAAATGAAATCATCCTCAGTGACGAAGAGAGGGAGCTAAGCGCCCCCCATGGTCTCAGAGCATTGACTCTTCTAAGAGTCCTAAGAGTCCTGCTCACACTGATGGGGTGCAGCTGTGGGACCCTATTTTCAGAGATGATGTCCTCCACCCAACTCTCAAAAAGCTGAAAGGGTCTTCAGTAGAGATGGATAGTCGAGCTGGGCTATCAGACGGTCACCTCTGTAGCTGTAGTGTCATTTTTCCTATGGTCCAATGTGTAAATTAAACAAAAAAGTGCACGTTTGTTATGATGTCCAAGATGGGGACCAGGATGTGGACATAATAAAAAATTAGGGAACATGATAGGAGACATTTCTACAATACATATAATCATTCTTATCTATCTAATACGATGATAAAAGCTCTCCATATCTGCAGTCCACCACAAGGACCACCCTCTCTAATCCCTGAAAAATGAAATCATCCTCAGTGATGAAGAGAGGGGGCTAAGTGCCCCCAATGGTTTTAGAGCATTGACTCTTCTAAGAGTCCTAAGAGTCCTGCTTACACTGATGGGGTGCAGCTGTGGGACCCTATTTTAAGAGATGATGTCCTCCACCCAACTCTCAAAAAGCTGAAAGGGTCTTCAGTAGAGATGGATAGTCGAGCTGGGCTATCAGACGGTCACCTCTGTAGCTGTAGTGTCATTTTTCCTATGGTCCAATGTGTAAATTAAACAAAAAAGTGCACGTTTGTTATGATGTCCAAGATGGGGACCAGGATGTGGACATAATAAAAAATTAGGGAACATGATAGGAGACATTTCTACAATACATATAATCATTCTTATCTATCTAATACGATGATAACAGCTCTCCATATCTGCAGTCCACCACAAGGACCACCCTCTCTAATCCCTGAAAAATGAAATCATCCTCAGTGATGAAGAGAGGGGGCTAAGTGCCCCCAATGGTCTCAGAGCATTGACTCTTCTAAGAGTCCTAAGAGTCCTGCTCACACTGATGGGGTGCAGCTGTGGGACCCTATTTTCAGAGATGATGTCCTCCACCCAACTCTCAAAAAGCTGAAAGGGTCTTCAGTAGAGATGGATAGTCGAGCTGGGCTATCAGACGGTCACCTCTGTAGCTGTAGTGTCATTTTTCCTATGGTCCAATGTGTAAATTAAACAAAAAAGTGCACGTTTGTTATGATGTCCAAGATGGGGACCAGGATGTGGACATAATAAAAAATTAGGGAACATGATAGGAGACATTTCTACAATACATATAATCATTCTTATCTATCTAATACGATGACAACAGCTCTCCATACCTGCTGTCCACCACAAGGACCACCCTCTCTAATCCCTGAAAAATGAAATCATCCTCAGTGATGAAGAGAGGGGGCTAAGTGCCCCCAATGGTCTCAGAGCATTGACTCTTCTAAGAGTCCTAAGAGTCCTGCTCACACTGATGGGGTGCAGCTGTGGGACCCTATTTTCAGAGATGATGTCCTCCACCCAACTCTCAAAAAGCTGAAAGGGTCTTCAGTAGAGATGGATAGTCGAGCTGGGCTATCAGACGGTCACCTCTGTAGCTGTAGTGTCATTTTTCCTATGGTCCAATGTGTAAATTAAACAAAAAAGTGCACGTTTGTTATGATGTTCAAGATGGGGACCAGGATGTGGACATAATAAAAAATTAGGGAACATGATAGGAGACATTTCTACAATACATATAATCATTCTTATCTATCTAATACGATCACAACAGCTCTCCATACCTGCAGTCCACCACAAGGACCACTCTCTCTAATCCCTGAAAAATGAAATCATCCTCAGTGACGAAGAGAGGGGGCTAAGCGCCCCCCATGGTCTCAGAGCATTGACTCTTCTAAGAGTCCTAAGATTCCTGCTCACACTGATGGGGTGCAGCTGTGGGACCCTATTTTCAGAGATGATGTCCTCCACCCAACTTTCAAAAAGCTGAAAGGGTCTTCAGTAGAGATGGATAGTCGAGCTGGGCTATCAGACGGTCACCTCTGTAGCTGTAGTGTCATTTTTCCTATGGTCCAATGTGTAAATTAAACAAAAAAGTGCACGTTTGTTATGATTTCCAAGATGGGGACCAGGATGTGGACATAATAAAAAAATAGGGAACATTATAGGAGACATTTCTACAATACATATAATCATTCTTATCTATCTAATACGATGACAACAGCTCTCCATACCTGCAGTCCACCACAAGGACCACCCTCTCTATTCCCTGAAAAGTGAAATCATCCTCAGTGACGAAGAGAGGGGGCTAAGCGCCCCCCATGGTCTCAGAGCATTGACTCTTCTAAGAGTCCTAAGAGTCCTGCTCACACTGATGGGGTGCAGCTGTGGGACCCTATTTTCAGAGATGATGTTCTCCACCCAACTCTCAAAAAGCTGAAAGGGTCTTCAGTAGAGATGGATAGTCGAGCTGGGCTATCAGACGGTCACCTCTGTAGCTGTAGTGTCATTTTTCCTATGGTCCAATGTGTAAATTAAACAAAAAAGTGCACGTTTGTTATGATGTCCAAGATGGGGACCAGGATGTGGACATAATAAAAAATTAGGGAACATGATAGGAGACATTTCTACAATACATATAATCATTCTTATCTATTTAATACGATGACAACAGCTCTCCATACCTGCAGTCCACCACAAGGACCACCCTCTCTAATCCCTGAAAAATGAAATCATCCTCAGTGACGAAGAGAGGGGGCTAAGCGCCCCCCATGGTCTCAGAGCATTGACTCTTCTAAGAGTTCTAAGAGTCCTGCTCACACTGATGGGGTGCAGCTGTGGGACCCTATTTTCAGAGATGATGTCCTCCACCCAACTCTCAAAAAGCTGAAAGGGTCTTCAGTAGAGATGGATAGTCGAGCTGGGCTATCAGACGGTCACCTCTGTAGCTGTAGTGTCATTTTTCCTATGGTCCAATGTGTAAATTAAACAAAAAAGTGCACGTTTGTTATGATGTCCAAGATGGGGACCAGGATGTGGACATAATAAAAAATTAGGGAACATGATAGGAGACATTTCTACAATACATATAATCATTCTTATCTATCTAATACGATGATAACAGCTCTCGATATCTGCAGTCCACCACAAGGACCACCCTCTCTAATCCCTGAAAAATGAAATCATCCTCAGTGATGAAGAGAGGGGGCTAAGTGCCCCCAATGGTCTCAGAGCTTTGACTCTTCTAAGAGTCCTAAGAGTCCTGCTCACACTGATGGGGTGCAGCTGTGGGACCCTATTTTCAGAGATGATGTCCTCCACCCAACTCTCAAAAAGCTGAAAGGGTCTTCAGTAGAGATGGATAGTCGAGCTGGGCTATCAGACGGTCACCTCTGTAGCTGTAGTGTCATTTTTCCTATGGTCCAATGTGTAAATTAAACAAAAAAGTGCACGTTTGTTATGATGTCCAAGATGGGGACCAGGATGTGGACATAATAAAAATTAGGGAACATGATAGGAGACATTTCTACAATACATATAATCATTCTTATCTATCTAATACGATGACAACAGCTCTCCATACCTGCAGTCCACCACAAGGACCACCCTCTCTAATCCCTGAAAAATGAAATCATCCTCAGTGACGAAGAGAGGGGGCTAAGCGCCCCCATGGTCTCAGAGCATTAACTCTTCTAAGAGTCCTAAGAGTCCTGCTCACACTGATGGGGTGCAGCTGTGGGACCCTATTTTCAGAGATGATGTCCTCCACCCAACTCTCAAAAAGCTGAAAGGGTCTTCAGTAGAGAGGGATAGTCGAGCTGGGCTATCAGACGGTCACCTCTGTAGCTGTAGTGTCATTTTTCCTATGGTCCAATGTGTAAATTAAACAAAAAAGTGCACGTTTGTTATGATGTCCAAGATGGGGACCAGGATGTGGACATAATAAAAAATTAGGGAACATGATAGGAGACATTTCTACAATACATATAATCATTCTTATCTATCTAATACGATGATAACAGCTCTCCATATCTGCAGTCCACCACAAGGACCACCCTCTCTAATCCCTGAAAAATGAAATCATCCTCAGTGATGAAGAGAGGGGGCTAAGTGCCCCCAATGGTCTCAGAGCATTGACTCTTCTAAGAGTCCTAAGAGTCCTGCTCACACTGATGGGGTGCAGCTGTGGGACCCTATTTTCAGAGATGATGTCCTCCACCCAACTCTCAAAAAGCTGAAAGGGTCTTCAGTAGAGATGGATAGTCGAGCTGGGCTATCAGACGGTCACCTCTGTAGCTGTAGTGTCATTTTTCCTATGGTCCAATGTGTAAATTAAACAAAAAAGTGCACATTTGTTATGATGTCCAAGATGGGGACCAGGATGTGGACATAATAAAAAATTAGGGAACATGATAGGAGACATTTCTACAATACATATAATCATTCTTATCTATCTAATACGATGACAACAGCTCTCCATACCTGCAGTCCACCACAAGGACCACCCTCTCTAATCCCTGAAAAATGAAATCATCCTCAGTGATGAAGAGAGGGGGCTAAGTGCCCCCAATGGTCTCAGAGCATTGACTCTTCTAAGAGTCCTAAGAGTCCTGCTCACACTGATGGGGTGCAGCTGTGGGACCCTATTTTCAGAGATGATGTCCTCCACCCAACTCTCAAAAAGCTGAAAGGGTCTTCAGTAGAGATGGATAGTCGAGCTGGGCTATCAGACGGTCACCTCTGTAGCTGTAGTGTCATTTTTCCTATGGTCCAATGTGTAAATTAAACAAAAAAGTGCACGTTTGTTATGATGTTCAAGATGGGGACCAGGATGTGGACATAATAAAAAAATAGGGAACATGATAGGAGACATTTCTACAATACATATAATCATTCTTATCTATCTAATACGATCACAACAGCTCTCCATACCTGCAGTCCACCACAAGGACCACTCTCTCTAATCCCTGAAAAATGAAATCATCCTCAGTGACGAAGAGAGGGGGCTAAGCGCCCCCCATGGTCTCAGAGCATTGACTCTTCTAAGAGTCCTAAGATTCCTGCTCACACTGATGGGGTGCAGCTGTGGGACCCTATTTTCAGAGATGATGTCCTCCACCCAACTTTCAAAAAGCTGAAAGGGTCTTCAGTAGAGATGGATAGTCGAGCTGGGCTATCAGACGGTCACCTCTGTAGCTGTAGTGTCATTTTTCCTATGGTCCAATGTGTAAATTAAACAAAAAAGTGCACGTTTGTTATGATTTCCAAGATGGGGACCAGGATGTGGACATAATAAAAAAATAGGGAACATGATAGGAGACATTTCTACAATACATATAATCATTCTTATCTATCTAATACGATGACAACAGCTCTCCATACCTGCAGTCCACCACAAGGACCACCCTCTCTATTCCCTGAAAAGTGAAATCATCCTCAGTGACGAAGAGAGGGGGCTAAGCGCCCCCCATGGTCTCAGAGCATTGACTCTTCTAAGAGTCCTAAGAGTCCTGCTCACACTGATGGGGTGCAGCTGTGGGACCCTATTTTCAGAGATGATGTTCTCCACCCAACTCTCAAAAAGCTGAAAGGGTCTTCAGTAGAGATGGATAGTCGAGCTGGGCTATCAGACGGTCACCTCTGTAGCTGTAGTGTCATTTTTCCTATGGTCCAATGTGTAAATTAAACAAAAAAGTGCACGTTTGTTATGATGTCCAAGATGGGGACCAGGATGTGGACATAATAAAAAATTAGGGAACATGATAGGAGACATTTCTACAATACATATAATCATTCTTATCTATTTAATACGATGACAACAGCTCTCCATACCTGCAGTCCACCACAAGGACCACCCTCTCTAATCCCTGAAAAATGAAATCATCCTCAGTGACGAAGAGAGGGGGCTAAGCGCCCCCCATGGTCTCAGAGCATTGACTCTTCTAAGAGTCCTAAGAGTCCTGCTCACACTGATGGGGTGCAGCTGTGGGACCCTATTTTCAGAGATGATGTCCTCCACCCAACTCTCAAAAAGCTGAAAGGGTCTTCAGTAGAGATGGATAGTCGAGCTGGGCTATCAGACGGTCACCTCTGTAGCTGTAGTGTCATTTTTCCTATGGTCCAATGTGTAAATTAAACAAAAAAGTGCACGTTTGTTATGATGTCCAAGATGGGGACCAGGATGTGGACATAATAAAAAATTAGGGAACATGATAGGAGACATTTCTACAATACATATAATCATTCTTATCTATCTAATACGATGATAACAGCTCTCGATATCTGCAGTCCACCACAAGGACCACCCTCTCTAATCCCTGAAAAATGAAATCATCCTCAGTGATGAAGAGAGGGGGCTAAGTGCCCCCAATGGTCTCAGAGCATTGACTCTTCTAAGAGTCCTAAGAGTCCTGCTCACACTGATGGGGTGCAGCTGTGGGACCCTATTTTCAGAGATGATGTCCTCCACCCAACTCTCAAAAAGCTGAAAGGGTCTTCAGTAGAGATGGATAGTCGAGCTGGGCTATCAGACGGTCACCTCTGTAGCTGTAGTGTCATTTTTCCTATGGTCCAATGTGTAAATTAAACAAAAAAGTGCACGTTTGTTATGATGTCCAAGATGGGGACCAGGATGTGGACATAATAAAAAATTAGGGAACATGATAGGAGACATTTCTACAATACATATAATCATTCTTATCTATCTAATACGATGACAACAGCTCTCCATACCTGCAGTCCACCACAAGGACCACCCTCTCTAATCCCTGAAAAATGAAATCATCCTCAGTGACGAAGAGAGGGGGCTAAGCGCCCCCATGGTCTCAGAGCATTAACTCTTCTAAGAGTCCTAAGAGTCCTGCTCACACTGATGGGGTGCAGCTGTGGGACCCTATTTTCAGAGATGATGTCCTCCACCCAACTCTCAAAAAGCTGAAAGGGTCTTCAGTAGAGATGGATAGTCGAGCTGGGCTATCAGACGGTCACCTCTGTAGCTGTAGTGTCATTTTTCCTATGGTCCAATGTGTAAATTAAACAAAAAAGTGCACGTTTGTTATGATGTCCAAGATGGGGACCAGGATGTGGACATAATAAAAAATTAGGGAACATGATAGGAGACATTTCTACAATACATATAATCATTCTTATCTATCTAATACGATGACAACAGCTCTCCATACCTGCAGTCCACCACAAGGACCACCCTCTCTAATCCCTGAAAAATGAAATCATCCTCAGGGACGAAGAGAGGGGGCTAAGCGCCCCCCATAGTTTTAGAGCATTGACTCTTCTAAGAGTCCTAAGAGTCCTGCTTACACTGATGGGGTGCAGCTGTGGGACCCTATTTTAAGAGATGATGTCCTCCACCCAACTCTCAAAAAGCTGAAAGGGTCTTCAGTAGAGATGGATAGTCGAGCTGGGCTATCAGACGGTCACCTCTGTAGCTGTAGTGTCATTTTTCCTATGGTCCAATGTTTAAATTAAACAAAAAAGTGCACGTTTGTTATGATGTCCAAGATGGGGACCAGGATGTGGACATAATAAAAAATTAGGGAACATGATAGGAGACATTTCTACAATACATATAATCATTCTTATCTATCTAATACGATGATAACAGCTCTCCATACCTGCAGTCCACCACAAGGACCACCCTCTCTAATCCCTGAAAAATGAAATCATCCTCAGTGATGAAGAGAGGGGGCTAAGTGCCCCCAATGGTCTCAGAGCATTGACTCTTCTAAGAGTCCTAAGAGTCCTGCTCACACTGATGGGGTGCAGCTGTGGGACCCTATTTTCAGAGATGATGTCCTCCACCCAACTCTCAAAAAGCTGAAAGGGTCTTCAGTAGAGATGGATAGTCGAGCTGGGCTATCAGACGGTCACCTCTGTAGCTGTAGTGTCATTTTTCCTATGGTCCAATGTGTAAATTAAACAAAAAAGTGCACGTTTGTTATGATGTCCAAGATGGGGACCAGGATGTGGACATAATAAAAAATTAGGGAACATGATAGGAGACATTTCTACAATACATATAATCATTCTTATCTATCTAATACGATGACAACAGCTCTCCATACCTGTAGTCCACCACAAGGACCACCCTCTCTAATCCCTGAAAAATGAAATCATCCTCAGTGACGAAGAGAGGGGGCTAAGCGCCCCCATGGTCTCAGAGCATTGACTCTTCTAAGAGTCCTAAGAGTCCTGCTCACACTGATGGGGTGCAGCTGTGGGACCCTATTTTCAGAGATGATGTCCTCCACCCAACTCTCAAAAAGCTGAAAGGGTCTTCAGTAGAGATGGATAGTCGAGCTGGGCTATCAGACGGTCACCTCTGTAGCTGTAGTGTCATTTTTCCTATGGTCCAATGTGTAAATTAAACAAAAAAGTGCACGTTTGTTATGATGTCCAAGATGGGGACCAGGATGTGGACATAATAAAAAATTAGGGAACATGATAGGAGACATTTCTACAATACATATAATCATTCTTATCTATCTAATACGATGACAACAGCTCTCCATACCTGCAGTCCACCACAAGGACCACCCTCTCTAATCCCTGAAAAATGAAATCATCCTCAGGGACGAAGAGAGGGGGCTAAGCGCCCCCCATGGTTTTAGAGCATTGACTCTTCTAAGAGTCCTAAGAGTCCTGCTTACACTGATGGGGTGCAGCTGTGGGACCCTATTTTAAGAGATGATGTCCTCCACCCAACTCTCAAAAAGCTGAAAGGGTCTTCAGTAGAGATGGATAGTCGAGCTGGGCTATCAGACGGTCACCTCTGTAGCTGTAGTGTCATTTTTCCTATGGTCCAATGTGTAAATTAAACAAAAAAGTGCACGTTTGTTATGATGTCCAAGATGGGGACCAGGATGTGGACATAATAAAAAATTAGGGAACATGATAGGAGACATTTCTACAATACATATAATCATTCTTATCTATCTAATACGATGACAACAGCTCTCCATACCTGCAGTCCACCACAAGGACCACCCTCTCTAATCCCTGAAAAATGAAATCATCCTCAGTGACGAAGAGAGGGGGCTAAGCGCCCCCATGGTCTCAGAGCATTAACTCTTCTAAGAGTCCTAAGAGTCCTGCTCACACTGATGGGGTGCAGCTGTGGGACCCTATTTTCAGAGATGATGTCCTCCACCCAACTCTCAAAAAGCTGAAAGGGTCTTCAGTAGAGATGGATAGTCGAGCTGGGCTATCAGACGGTCACCTCTGTAGCTGTAGTGTCATTTTTCCTATGGTCCAATGTGTAAATTAAACAAAAAAGTGCACGTTTGTTATGATGTCCAAGATGGGGACCAGGATGTGGACATAATAAAAAATTAGGGAACATGATAGGAGACATTTCTACAATACATATAATCATTCTTATCTATCTAATACGATGACAACAGCTCTCCATACCTGCAGTCCACCACAAGGACCACCCTCTCTAATCCCTGAAAAATGAAATCATCCTCAGGGACGAAGAGAGGGGGCTAAGCGCCCCCCATGGTTTTAGAGCATTGACTCTTCTAAGAGTCCTAAGAGTCCTGCTTACACTGATGGGGTGCAGCTGTGGGACCCTATTTTAAGAGATGATGTCCTCCACCCAACTCTCAAAAAGCTGAAAGGGTCTTCAGTAGAGATGGATAGTCGAGCTGGGCTATCAGACGGTCATCTCTGTAGCTGTAGTGTCATTTTTCCTATGGTCCAATGTGTAAATTAAACAAAAAAGTGCACGTTTGTTATGATGTCCAAGATGGGGACCAGGATGTGGACATAATAAAAAATTAGGGAACATGATAGGAGACATTTCTACAATACATATAATCATTCTTATCTATCTAATACGATCACAACAGCTCTCCATACCTGCAGTCCACCACAAGGACCACTCTCTCTAATCCCTGAAAAATGAAATCATCCTCAGTGACGAAGAGAGGGGGCTAAGCGCCCCCCATGGTCTCAAAACATTGACTCTTCTAAGAGTCCTAAGAGTCCTGCTCACACTGATGGGGTGCAGCTGTGGGACCCTATTTTCAGAGATGATGTCCTCCACCCAACTCTCAAAAAGCTGAAAGGGTCTTCAGTAGAGATGGATAGTCGAGCTGGGCTACCAGACGGTCACCTCTGTAGCTGTAGTGTCATTTTTCCTATGGTCCAATGTGTAAATTAAACAAAAAAGTGCACGTTTGTTATGATTTCCAAGATGGGGACCAGGATGTGGACATAATAAAAAAATAGGGAACATGATAGGAGACATTTCTACAATACATATAATCATTCTTATCTATCTAATACGATGACAACAGCTCTCCATACCTGCAGTCCACCACAAGGACCACCCTCTCTATTCCCTGAAAAGTGAAATCATCCTCAGTGACGAAGAGAGGGGGCTAAGCGCCCCCCATGGTCTCAAAACATTGACTCTTCTAAGAGTCCTAAGAGTCCTGCTCACACTGATGGGGTGCAGCTGTGGGACCCTATTTTCAGAGATGATGTCCTCCACCCAACTCTCAAAAAGCTGAAAGGGTCTTCAGTAGAGATGGATAGTCGAGCTGGGCTATCAGACGGTCACCTCTGTAGCTGTAGTGTCATTTTTCCTATGGTCCAATGTGTAAATTAAACAAAAAAGTGCACGTTTGTTATGATGTCCAAGATGGGGACCAGGATGTGGACATAATAAAAAATTAGGGAACATGATAGGAGACATTTCTACAATACATATAATCATTCTTATCTATCTAATACGATGACAACAGCTCTCCATACCTGCAGTCCACCACAAGGACCACCCTCTCTAATCCCTGAAAAATGAAATCATCCTCAGGGACGAAGAGAGGGGGCTAAGCGCCCCCCATGGTTTTAGAGCATTGACTCTTCTAAGAGTCCTAAGAGTCCTGCTTACACTGATGGGGTGCAGCTGTGGGACCCTATTTTAAGAGATGATGTCCTCCACCCAACTCTCAAAAAGCTGAAAGGGTCTTCAGTAGAGATGGATAGTCGAGCTGGGCTACCAGACGGTCACCTCTGTAGCTGTAGTGTCATTTTTCCTATGGTCCAATGTGTAAATTAAACAAAAAAGTGCACGTTTGTTATGATTTCCAAGATGGGGACCAGGATGTGGACATAATAAAAAAATAGGGAACATGATAGGAGACATTTCTACAATACATATAATCATTCTTATCTATCTAATACGATGACAACAGCTCTCCATACCTGCAGTCCACCACAAGGACCACCCTCTCTATTCCCTGAAAAGTGAAATCATCCTCAGTGACGAAGAGAGGGGGCTAAGCGCCCCCCATGGTCTCAAAACATTGACTCTTCTAAGAGTCCTAAGAGTCCTGCTCACACTGATGGGGTGCAGCTGTGGGACCCTATTTTCAGAGATGATATTCTCCACCCAACTCTCAAAAAGCTGAAAGGGTCTTCAGTAGAGATGGATAGTCGAGCTGGGCTATCAGACGGTCACCTCTGTAGCTGTAGTGTCATTTTTCCTATGGTCCAATGTGTAAATTAAACAAAAAAGTGCACGTTTGTTATGATGTCCAAGATGGGGACCAGGATGTGGACATAATAAAAAATTAGGGAACATGATAGGAGACATTTCTACAATACATATAATCATTCTTATCTATTTAATACGATGACAACAGCTCTCCATACCTGCAGTCCACCACAAGGACCACCCTCTCTAATCCCTGAAAAATGAAATCATCCTCAGTGACGAAGAGAGGGGGCTAAGCGCCCCCCATGGTCTGAGAGCATTGACTCTTCTAAGAGTCCTAAGAGTCCTGCTCACACTGATGGGGTGCAGCTGTGGGACCCTATTTTCAGAGATGATGTCCTCCACCCAACTCTCAAAAAGCTGAAAGGGTCTTCAGTAGAGATGGATTGTCGAGCTGGGCTATCAGACGGTCACCTCTGTAGCTGTAGTGTCATTTTTCCTATGGTCCAATGTGTAAATTAAACAAAAAAGTGCACGTTTGTTATGATGTCCAAGATGGGGACCAGGATGTGGACATAATAAAAAATTAGGGAACATGATAGGAGACATTTCTACAATACATATAATCATTCTTATCTATCTAATACGATGATAACAGCTCTCCATACCTGCAGTCCACCACAAGGACCACCCTCTCTAATCCCTGAAAAATGAAATCATCCTCAGTGACGAAGAGAGGGGGCTAAGTGCCCCCAATGGTCTCAGAGCATTGACTCTTCTAAGAGTCCTAAGAGTCCTGCTCACACTGATGGGGTGCAGCTGTGGGACCCTATTTTCAGAGATGATGTCCTCCACCCAACTCTCAAAAAGCTGAAAGGGTCTTCAGTAGAGATGGATAGTCGAGCTGGGCTATCAGACGGTCACCTCTGTAGCTGTAGTGTCATTTTTCCTATGGTCCAATGTGTAAATTAAACAAAAAAGTGCACGTTTGTTATGATGTCCAAGATGGGGACCAGGATGTGGACATAATAAAAAATTAGGGAACATGATAGGAGACATTTCTACAATACATATAATCATTCTTATCTATCTAATACGATGACAACAGCTCTCCATACCTGCAGTCCACCACAAGGACCACCCTCTCTAATCCCTGAAAAATGAAATCATCCTCAGGGACGAAGAGAGGGGGCTAAGCGCCCCCCATGGTTTTAGAGCATTGACTCTTCTAAGAGTCCTAAGAGTCCTGCTTACACTGATGGGGTGCAGCTGTGGGACCCTATTTTAAGAGATGATGTCCTCCACCCAACTCTCAAAAAGCTGAAAGGGTCTTCAGTAGAGATGGATAGTCGAGCTGGGCTATCAGACGGTCACCTCTGTAGCTGTAGTGTCATTTTTCCTATGGTCCAATGTGTAAATTAAACAAAAAATTGCACGTTTGTTATGATGTCCAAGATGGGGACCAGGATGTGGACATAATAAAAAATTAGGGAACATGATAGGAGACATTTCTACAATACATATAATCATTCTTATCTATCTAATACGATGACAACAGCTCTCCATACCTGCAGTCCACCACAAGGACCACCCTCTCTAATCCCTGAAAAATGAAATCATCCTCAGTGACGAAGAGAGGGGGCTAAGCGCCCCCATGGTCTCAGAGCATTAACTCTTCTAAGAATCCTAAGAGTCCTGCTCACACTGATGGGGTGCAGCTGTGGGACCCTATTTTCAGAGATGATGTCCTCCACCCAACTCTCAAAAAGCTGAAAGGGTCTTCAGTAGAGATGGATAGTCGAGCTGGGCTATCAGACGGTCACCTCTGTAGCTGTAGTGTCATTTTTCCTATGGTCCAATGTGTAAATTAAACAAAAAAGTGCACGTTTGTTATGATGTCCAAGATGGGGCCAGGATGTGGACATAATAAAAAATTAGGGAACATGATAGGAGACATTTCTACAATACATATAATCATTCTTATCTATCTAATACGATCACAACAGCTCTCCATACCTGCAGTCCACCACAAGGACCACCCTCTCTATTCCCTGAAAAGTGAAATCATCCTCAGTGACGAAGAGAGGGGGCTAAGCGCCCCCCATGGTCTCAAAACATTGACTCTTCTAAGAGTCCTAAGAGTCCTGCTCACACTGATGGGGTGCAGCTGTGGGACCCTATTTTCAGAGATGATGTTCTCCACCCAACTCTCAAAAAGCTGAAAGGGTCTTCAGTAGAGATGGATAGTCGAGCTGGGCTATCAGACGGTCACCTCTGTAGCTGTAGTGTCATTTTTCCTATGGTCCAATGTGTAAATTAAACAAAAAAGTGCACGTTTGTTATGATGTCCAAGATGGGGACCAGGATGTGGACATAATAAAAAATTAGGGAACATGATAGGAGACATTTCTACAATACATATAATCATTCTTATCTATTTAATACGATGACAACAGCTCTCCATACCTGCAGTCCACCACAAGGACCACCCTCTCTAATCCCTGAAAAATGAAATCATCCTCAGTGACGAAGAGAGGGGGCTAAGCGCCCCCCATGGTCTCAGAGCATTGACTCTTCTAAGAGTCCTAAGAGTCCTGCTCACACTGATGGGGTGCAGCTGTGGGACCCTATTTTCAGAGATGATGTCCTCCACCCAACTCTCAAAAAGCTGAAAGGGTCTTCAGTAGAGATGGATTGTCGAGCTGGGCTATCAGACGGTCACCTCTGTAGCTGTAGTGTCATTTTTCCTATGGTCCAATGTGTAAATTAAACAAAAAAGTGCACGTTTGTTATGATGTCCAAGATGGGGACCAGGATGTGGACATAATAAAAAATTAGGGAACATGATAGGAGACATTTCTACAATACATATAATCATTCTTATCTATCTAATACGATGATAACAGCTCTCCATACCTGCAGTCCACCACAAGGACCACCCTCCCTAATCCCTGAAAAATGAAATCATCCTCAGTGACGAAGAGAGGGGGCTAAGTGCCCCCAATGGTCTCAGAGCATTGACTCTTCTAAGAGTCCTAAGAGTCCTGCTCACACTGATGGGGTGCAGCTGTGGGACCCTATTTTCAGAGATGATGTCCTCCACCCAACTCTCAAAAAGCTGAAAGGGTCTTCAGTAGAGATGGATAGTCGAGCTGGGCTATCAGACGGTCACCTCTGTAGCTGTAGTGTCATTTTTCCTATGGTCCAATGTGTAAATTAAACAAAAAAGTGCACGTTTGTTATGATGTCCAAGATGGGGACCAGGATGTGGACATAATAAAAAATTAGGGAACATGATAGGAGACATTTCTACAATACATATAATCATTCTTATCTATCTAATACGATGACAACAGCTCTCCATACCTGCAGTCCACCACAAGGACCACCCTCTCTAATCCCTGAAAAATGAAATCATCCTCAGTGACGAAGAGAGGGGGCTAAGCGCCCCCATGGTCTCAGAGCATTAACTCTTCTAAGAGTCCTAAGAGTCCTGCTCACACTGATGGGGTGCAGCTGTGGGACCCTATTTTCAGAGATGATGTCCTCCACCCAACTCTCAAAAAGCTGAAAGGGTCTTCAGTAGAGATGGATAGTCGAGCTGGGCTACCAGACGGTCACCTCTGTAGCTGTAGTGTCATTTTTCCTATGGTCCAATGTGTAAATTAAACAAAAAAGTGCACGTTTGTTATGATGTCCAAGATGGGGACCAGGATGTGGACATAATAAAAAATTAGGGAACATGATAGGAGACATTTCTACAATACATATAATCATTCTTATCTATTTAATACGATGACAACAGCTCTCCATACCTGCAGTCCACCACAAGGACCACCCTCTCTAATCCCTGAAAAATGAAATCATCCTCAGTGACGAAGAGAGGGGGCTAAGCGCCCCCCATGGTCTCAGAGCATTGACTCTTCTAAGAGTCCTAAGAGTCCTGCTCACACTGATGGGGTGCAGCTGTGGGACCCTATTTTCAGAGATGATGTCCTCCACCCAACTCTCAAAAAGCTGAAAGGGTCTTCAGTAGAGATGGATTGTCGAGCTGGGCTATCAGACGGTCACCTCTGTAGCTGTAGTGTCATTTTTCCTATGGTCCAATGTGTAAATTAAACAAAAAAGTGCACGTTTGTTATGATGTCCAAGATGGGGACCAGGATGTGGACATAATAAAAAATTAGGGAACATGATAGGAGACATTTCTACAATACATATAATCATTCTTATCTATCTAATACGATGATAACAGCTCTCCATACCTGCAGTCCACCACAAGGACCACCCTCCCTAATCCCTGAAAAATGAAATCATCCTCAGTGACGAAGAGAGGGGGCTAAGTGCCCCCAATGGTCTCAGAGCATTGACTCTTCTAAGAGTCCTAAGAGTCCTGCTCACACTGATGGGGTGCAGCTGTGGGACCCTATTTTCAGAGATGATGTCCTCCACCCAACTCTCAAAAAGCTGAAAGGGTCTTCAGTAGAGATGGATAGTCGAGCTGGGCTATCAGACGGTCACCTCTGTAGCTGTAGTGTCATTTTTCCTATGGTCCAATGTGTAAATTAAACAAAAAAGTGCACGTTTGTTATGATGTCCAAGATGGGGACCAGGATGTGGACATAATAAAAAATTAGGGAACATGATAGGAGACATTTCTACAATACATATAATCATTCTTATCTATCTAATACGATGACAACAGCTCTCCATACCTGCAGTCCACCACAAGGACCACCCTCTCTAATCCCTGAAAAATGAAATCATCCTCAGTGACGAAGAGAGGGGGCTAAGCGCCCCCATGGTCTCAGAGCATTAACTCTTCTAAGAGTCCTAAGAGTCCTGCTCACACTGATGGGGTGCAGCTGTGGGACCCTATTTTCAGAGATGATGTCCTCCACCCAACTCTCAAAAAGCTGAAAGGGTCTTCAGTAGAGATGGATAGTCGAGCTGGGCTACCAGACGGTCACCTCTGTAGCTGTAGTGTCATTTTTCCTATGGTCCAATGTGTAAATTAAACAAAAAAGTGCACGTTTGTTATGATGTCCAAGATGGGGACCAGGATGTGGACATAATAAAAAATTAGGGAACATGATAGGAGACATTTCTACAATACATATAATCATTCTTATCTATCTAATACGATGATAACAGCTCTCCATACCTGCAGTCCACCACAAGGACCACCCTCCCTAATCCCTGAAAAATGAAATCATCCTCAGTGACGAAGAGAGGGGGCTAAGTGCCCCCAATGGTCTCAGAGCATTGACTCTTCTAAGAGTCCTAAGAGTCCTGCTCACACTGATGGGGTGCAGCTGTGGGACCCTATTTTCAGAGATGATGTCCTCCACCCAACTCTCAAAAAGCTGAAAGGGTCTTCAGTAGAGATGGATAGTCGAGCTGGGCTATCAGACGGTCACCTCTGTAGCTGTAGTGTCATTTTTCCTATGGTCCAATGTGTAAATTAAACAAAAAAGTGCACGTTTGTTATGATGTCCAAGATGGGGACCAGGATGTGGACATAATAAAAAATTAGGGAACATGATAGGAGACATTTCTACAATACATATAATCATTCTTATCTATCTAATACGATGACAACAGCTCTCCATACCTGCAGTCCACCACAAGGACCACCCTCTCTAATCCCTGAAAAATGAAATCATCCTCAGTGACGAAGAGAGGGGGCTAAGCGCCCCCATGGTCTCAGAGCATTAACTCTTCTAAGAGTCCTAAGAGTCCTGCTCACACTGATGGGGTGCAGCTGTGGGACCCTATTTTCAGAGATGATGTCCTCCACCCAACTCTCAAAAAGCTGAAAGGGTCTTCAGTAGAGATGGATAGTCGAGCTGGGCTACCAGACGGTCACCTCTGTAGCTGTAGTGTCATTTTTCCTATGGTCCAATGTGTAAATTAAACAAAAAAGTGCACGTTTGTTATGATTTCCAAGATGGGGACCAGGATGTGGACATAATAAAAAAATAGGGAACATGATAGGAGACATTTCTACAATACATATAATCATTCTTATCTATCTAATACGATGACAACAGCTCTCCATACCTGCAGTCCACCACAAGGACCACCCTCTCTATTCCCTGAAAAGTGAAATCATCCTCAGTGACGAAGAGAGGGGGCTAAGCGCCCCCCATGGTCTCAAAACATTGACTCTTCTAAGAGTCCTAAGAGTCCTGCTCACACTGATGGGGTGCAGCTGTGGGACCCTATTTTCAGAGATGATGTTCTCCACCCAACTCTCAAAAAGCTGAAAGGGTCTTCAGTAGAGATGGATAGTCGAGCTGGGCTACCAGACGGTCACCTCTGTAGCTGTAGTGTCATTTTTCCTATGGTCCAATGTGTAAATTAAACAAAAAAGTGCACGTTTGTTATGATGTCCAAGATGGGGACCAGGATGTGGACATAATAAAAAATTAGGGAACATGATAGGAGACATTTCTACAATACATATAATCATTCTTATCTATCTAATACGATGATAACAGCTCTCCATACCTGCAGTCCACCACAAGGACCACCCTCCCTAATCCCTGAAAAATGAAATCATCCTCAGTGACGAAGAGAGGGGGCTAAGTGCCCCCAATGGTCTCAGAGCATTGACTCTTCTAAGAGTCCTAAGAGTCCTGCTCACACTGATGGGGTGCAGCTGTGGGACCCTATTTTCAGAGATGATGTCCTCCACCCAACTCTCAAAAAGCTGAAAGGGTCTTCAGTAGAGATGGATAGTCGAGCTGGGCTATCAGACGGTCACCTCTGTAGCTGTAGTGTCATTTTTCCTATGGTCCAATGTGTAAATTAAACAAAAAAGTGCACGTTTGTTATGATGTCCAAGATGGGGACCAGGATGTGGACATAATAAAAAATTAGGGAACATGATAGGAGACATTTCTACAATACATATAATCATTCTTATCTATCTAATACGATGACAACAGCTCTCCATACCTGCAGTCCACCACAAGGACCACCCTCTCTAATCCCTGAAAAATGAAATCATCCTCAGTGACGAAGAGAGGGGGCTAAGCGCCCCCATGGTCTCAGAGCATTAACTCTTCTAAGAGTCCTAAGAGTCCTGCTCACACTGATGGGGTGCAGCTGTGGGACCCTATTTTCAGAGATGATGTCCTCCACCCAACTCTCAAAAAGCTGAAAGGGTCTTCAGTAGAGATGGATAGTCGAGCTGGGCTACCAGACGGTCACCTCTGTAGCTGTAGTGTCATTTTTCCTATGGTCCAATGTGTAAATTAAACAAAAAAGTGCACGTTTGTTATGATTTCCAAGATGGGGACCAGGATGTGGACATAATAAAAAAATAGGGAACATGATAGGAGACATTTCTACAATACATATAATCATTCTTATCTATCTAATACGATGACAACAGCTCTCCATACCTGCAGTCCACCACAAGGACCACCCTCTCTATTCCCTGAAAAGTGAAATCATCCTCAGTGACGAAGAGAGGGGGCTAAGCGCCCCCCATGGTCTCAAAACATTGACTCTTCTAAGAGTCCTAAGAGTCCTGCTCACACTGATGGGGTGCAGCTGTGGGACCCTATTTTCAGAGATGATGTTCTCCACCCAACTCTCAAAAAGCTGAAAGGGTCTTCAGTAGAGATGGATAGTCGAGCTGGGCTATCAGACGGTCACCTCTGTAGCTGTAGTGTCATTTTTCCTATGGTCCAATGTGTAAATTAAACAAAAAAGTGCACGTTTGTTATGATGTCCAAGATGGGGACCAGGATGTGGACATAATAAAAAATTAGGGAACATGATAGGAGACATTTCTACAATACATATAATCATTCTTATCTATCTAATACGATGACAACAGCTCTCCATACCTGCAGTCCACCACAAGGACCACCCTCTCTAATCCCTGAAAAATGAAATCATCCTCAGTGACGAAGAGAGGGGGCTAAGCGCCCCCATGGTCTCAGAGCATTAACTCTTCTAAGAGTCCTAAGAGTCCTGCTCACACTGATGGGGTGCAGCTGTGGGACCCTATTTTCAGAGATGATGTCCTCCACCCAACTCTCAAAAAGCTGAAAGGGTCTTCAGTAGAGATGGATAGTCGAGCTGGGCTATCAGACGGTCACCTCTGTAGCTGTAGTGTCATTTTTCCTATGGTCCAATGTGTAAATTAAACAAAAAAGTGCACGTTTGTTATGATGTCCAAGATGGGGACCAGGATGTGGACATAATAAAAAATTAGGGAACATGATAGGAGACATTTCTACAATACATATAATCATTCTTATCTATCTAATACGATGACAACAGCTCTACATACCTGCAGTCCACCACAAGGACCACCCTCTCTAATCCCTGAAAAATGAAATCATCCTCAGTGACGAAGAGAGGGGGCCAAGCGCCCCCCATGGTACCAGAGCATTGACTCTTCTAAGAGTCCTAAGAGACCTGCTCACACTGATGGGGTGAAGCTGTGGGACCCTATTTTCAGAGATGATGTCCTCCACCCAACTCTCAAAAAGCTGAAAGGGTCTTCAGTAGAGATGGATAGTCGAGCTGGGCTATCAGACGGTCACCTCTGTAGCTGTAGTGTCATTTTTCCTATGGTCCAATGTGTAAATTAAACAAAAAAGTGCACGTTTGTTATGATGTCCAAGATGGGGACCAGGATGTGGACATAATAAAAAATTAGGGAACATGATAGGAGACATTTCTACAATACATATAATCATTCTTATCTATCTAATACGATGATAACAGCTCTCCATACCTGCAGTCCACCACAAGGACCACCCTCTCTAAACCCTGAAAAATGAAATCATCCTCAGTGACGAAGAGAGGGGGCTCAGTGCCCCCAATGGTCTCAGAGCATTGACTCTTCTAAGAGTCTTAAGAGTCCTGCTCACACTGATGGGGTGCAGCTGTGGGACCCTATTTTCAGAGATGATGTCCTCCACCCAACTCTCAAAAAGCTGAAAGGGTCTTCAGTAGAGATGGATAGTCGAGCTGGGCTATCAGACGGTCACCTCTGTAGCTGTAGTGTCATTTTTCCTATGGTCCAATGTGTAAATTAAACAAAAAAGTGCACGTTTGTTATGATGTTCAAGATGGGGACCAGGATGTGGACATAATAAAAAATTAGGGAACATGATAGGAGACATTTCTACAATACATATAATCATTCTTATCTATCTAATACGATCACAACAGCTCTCCATACCTGCAGTCCACCACAAGGACCACTCTCTCTAATCCCTGAAAAATGAAATCATCCTCAGTGACGAAGAGAGGGGGCTAAGCGCCCCCCTTGGTCTCAGAGCATTGACTCTTCTAAGAGTCCTAAGATTCCTGCTCACACTGATGGGGTGCAGCTGTGGGACCCTATTTTCAGAGATGATGTCCTCCACCCAACTCTCAAAAAGCTGAAAGGGTCTTCAGTAGAGATGGATAGTCGAGCTGGGCTATCAGACGGTCACCTCTGTAGCTGTAGTGTCATTTTTCCTATTGTCCAATTTGTAAATTAAACAAAAAAGTGCACGTTTGTTATGATTTCCAAGATGGGAACCAGGATGTGGACATAATAAAAAAATAGGGAACATGATAGGAGACATTTCTACAATACATATAATCATTCTTATCTATCTAATACGATGACAACAGCTCTCCATACCTGCAGTCCACCACAAGGACCACCCTCTCTAATCCCTGAAAAATGAAATCATCCTCAGTGACGAAGAGAGGGGGCTAAGCGCCCCCCATGGTCTCAGAGCATTGACTCTTCTAAGAGTCCTAAGAGTCCTGCTCACACTGATGGGGTGCAGCTGTGGGACCCTATTTTCAGAGATGATGTCCTCCACCCAACTCTCAAAAAGCTGAAAGGGTCTTCAGTAGAGATGGATAGTCGAGCTGGGCTATCAGACGGTCACCTCTGTAGCTGTAGTGTCATTTTTCCTATGGTCCAATGTGTAAATTAAACAAAAAAGTGCACGTTTGTTATGATGTCCAAGATGGGGACCAGGATGTGGACATAATAAAAAATTAGAGAACATGATAGGAGACATTTCTACAATACATATAATCATTCTTATCTATCTAATACGATGATAACAGCTCTCCATATCTGCAGTCCACCACAAGGACCACCCTCTCTAATCCCTGAAAAATGAAATCATCCTCAGTGATGAAGAGAGGGGGCTAAGTGCCCCCAATGGTCTCAGAGCATTGACTCTTCTAAGAGAACTGAGTCCTGCTCACACTGATGGGGTGCAGCTGTGGGACCCTATTTTCAGAGATGATGTCCTCCACCCAACTCTCAAAAAGCTGAAAGGGTCTTCAGTAGAGATGGATAGTCGAGCTGGGCTATCAGACGGTCACCTCTGTAGCTGTAGTGTCATTTTTCCTATGGTCCAATGTGTAAATTAAACAAAAAAGTGCACGTTTGTTATGATGTCCAAGATGGGGACCAGGATGTGGACATAATAAAAAATTAGGGAACATGATAGGAGACATTTCTACAATACATATAATCATTCTTATCTATCTAATACGATGACAACAGCTCTCCATACCTGCAGTCCACCACAAGGACCACCCTCTCTAATCCCTGAAAAATGAAATCATCCTCAGTGACGAAGAGAGGGGGCTAAGCGCCCCCCATGGTTTTAGAGCATTGACTCTTCTAAGAGTCCTAAGAGTCCTGCTTACACTGATGGGGTGCAGCTGTGGGACCCTATTTTAAGAGATGATGTCCTCCACCCAACTCTCAAAAAGCTGAAAGGGTCTTCAGTAGAGATGGATAGTCGAGCTGGGCTATCAGACGGTCACCTCTGTAGCTGTAGTGTCATTTTTCCTATGGTCCAATGTGTAAATTAAACAAAAAAGTGCACGTTTGTTATGATGTCCAAGATGGGGACCAGGATGTGGACATAATAAAAAATTAGGGAACATGATAGGAGACATTTCTACAATACATATAATCATTCTTATCTATCTAATACGATGACAACAGCTCTCCATACCTGCAGTCCACCACAAGGACCACCCTCTCTAATCCCTGAAAAATGAAATCATCCTCAGTGACGAAGAGAGGGGGCCAAGCGCCCCCCATGGTACCAGAGCATTGACTCTTCTAAGAGTCCTAAGAGTCCTGCTCACACTGATGGGGTGAAGCTGTGGGACCCTATTTTCAGAGATGATGTCCTCCACCCAACTCTCAAAAAGCTGAAAGGGTCTTCAGTAGAGATGGATAGTCGAGCTGGGCTATCAGACGGTCACCTCTGTAGCTGTAGTGTCATTTTTCCTATGGTCCAATGTGTAAATTAAACAAAAAAGTGCACGTTTGTTATGATGTCCAAGATGGGGACCAGGATGTGGACATAATAAGAAATTAGGGAACATGATAGGAGACATTTCTACAATACATATAATCATTCTTATCTATCTAATACGATGACAACAGCTCTCCATACCTGCAGTCCACCACAAGGACCACCCTCTCTAATCCCTGAAAAATGAAATCATCCTCAGGGACGAAGAGAGGGGGCTAAGCGCCCCCCATGGTTTTAGAGCATTGACTCTTCTAAGAGTCCTAAGAGTCCTGCTTACACTGATGAGGTGCAGCTGTGGGACCCTATTTTCAGAGATGATGTCCTCCACCCAACTCTCAAAAAGCTGAAAGGGTCTTCAGTAGAGATGGATAGTCGAGCTGGGCTATCAGACGGTCACCTCTGTAGCTGTAGTGTCATTTTTCCTATGGTCCAATGTGTAAATTAAACAAAAAAGTGCACGTTTGTTATGATGTTCAAGATGGGGACCAGGATGTGGACATAATAAAAAATTAGGGAACATGATAGGAGACATTTGTACAATACATATAATCATTCTTATCTATCTAATACGATCACAACAGCTCTCCATACCTGCAGTCCACCACAAGGACCACTCTCTCTAATCCCTGAAAAATGAAATCATCCTCAGTGACGAAGAGAGGGGGCTAAGCACCCCCATGGTCTCAGAGCATTGACTCTTCTAAGAGTCCTAAGATTCCTGCTCACACTGATGGGGTGCAGCTGTGGGACCCTATTTTCAGAGATGATGTCCTCCACCCAACTCTCAAAAAGCTGAAAGGTTCTTCAGTAGAGATGGATAGTCGAGCTGGGCTATCAGACGGTCACCTCTGTAGCTGTAGTGTCATTTTTCCTATGGTCCAATGTGTAAATTAAACAAAAAAGTGCACGTTTGTTATGATTTCCAAGATGGGGACCAGGATGTGGACATAATAAAAAAATAGGGAACATGATAGGAGACATTTCTACAATACATATAATCATTCTTATCTATCTAATACGATGACAACAGCTCTCCATACCTGCAGTCCACCACAAGGACCACCCTCTCTATTCCCTGAAAAGTGAAATCATCCTCAGTGACGAAGAGAGGGGGCTAAGCGCCCCCCATGGTCTCAGAGCATTGACTCTTCTAAGAGTCCTAAGAGTCCTGCTCACAGTGATGGGGTGCAGCTGTGGGACCCTATTTTCAGAGATGATGTTCTCCACCCAACTCTCAAAAAGCTGAAAGGGTCTTCAGTAGAGATGGATAGTCGAGCTGGGCTATCAGACGGTCACCTCTGTAGCTGTAGTGTCATTTTTCCTATGGTCCAATGTGTAAATTAAACAAAAAAGTGCACGTTTGTTATGATGTCCAAGATGGGGACCAGGATGTGGACATAATAAAAAATTAGGGAACATGATAGGAGACATTTCTACAATACATATAATCATTCTTATCTATCTAATACGATGATAACAGCTCTCCATATCTGCAGTCCACCACAAGGACCACCCTCTCTAATCCCTGAAAAATGAAATCATCCTCAGTGATGAAGAGAGGGGGCTAAGTGCCCCCAATGGTCTCAGAGCATTGACTCTTCTAAGAGTCCTAAGAGTCCTGCTCACACTGATGGGGTGCAGCTGTGGGACCCTATTTTCAGAGATGATGTCCTCCACCCAACTCTCAAAAAGCTGAAAGGGTCTTCAGTAGAGATGGATAGTCGTGCTGGGCTATCAGACGGTCACCTCTGTAGCTGTAGTGTCATTTTTCCTATGGTCCAATGTGTAAATTAAACAAAAAAGTGCACGTTTGTTATGATGTCCAAGATGGGGACCAGGATGTGGACATAATAAAAAATTAGGGAACATGATAGGAGACATTTCTACAATACATATAATCATTCTTATCTATCTAATACGATGACAACAGCTCTCCATACCTGCAGTCCACCACAAGGACCACCCTCTCTAATCCCTGAAAAATGAAATCATCCTCAGTGACGAAGAGAGGGGGCTAAGCGCCCCCATGGTCTCAGAGCATTAACTCTTCTAAGAGTCCTAAGAGTCCTGCTCACACTGATGGGGTGCAGCTGTGGGACCCTATTTTCAGAGATGATGTCCTCCACCCAACTCTCAAAAAGCTGAAAGGGTCTTCAGTAGAGATGGATAGTCGAGCTGGGCTATCAGACGGTCACCTCTGTAGCTGTAGTGTCATTTTTCCTATGGTCCAATGTGTAAATTAAACAAAAAAGTGCACGTTTGTTATGATGTCCAAGATGGGGACCAGGATGTGGACATAATAAAAAATTAGGGAACATGATAGGAGACATTTCTACAATACATATAATCATTCTTATCTATCTAATACGATGACAACAGCTCTCCATACCTGCAGTCCACCACAAGGACCACCCTCTCTAATCCCTGAAAAATGAAATCATCCTCAGTGACGAAGAGAGGGGGCCAAGCGCCCCCCATGGTACCAGAGCATTGACTCTTCTAAGAGTCCTTAGAGTCCTGCTCACACTGATGGGGTGAAGCTGTGGGACCCTATTTTCAGAGATGATGTCCTCCACCCAACTCTCAAAAAGCTGAAAGGGTCTTCAGTAGAGATGGATAGTCGAGCTGGGCTATCAGACGGTCACCTCTGTAGCTGTAGTGTCATTTTTCCTATGGTCCAATGTGTAAATTAAACAAAAAAGTGCACGTTTGTTATGATGTCCAAGATGGGGACCAGGATGTGGACATAATAAGAAATTAGGGAATATGATAGGAGACATTTCTACAATACATATAATCATTCTTATCTATCTAATACGATGACAACAGCTCTCCATACCTGCAGTCCACCACAAGGACCACCCCCTCTAATCCCTGAAAAATGAAATCATCCTCAGGGACGAAGAGAGGGGGCTAAGCGCCCCCCATGGTTTTAGAGCATTGACTCTTCTAAGAGTCCTAAGAGTCCTGCTTACACTGATGGGGTGCAGCTGTGGGACCCTATTTTCAGAGATGATGTCCTCCACCCAACTCTCAAAAAGCTGAAAGGGTCTTCAGTAGAGATGGATAGTCGAGCTGGGCTATCAGACGGTCACCTCTGTAGCTGTAGTGTCATTTTTCCTATGGTCCAATGTGTAAATTAAACAAAAAAGTGCACGTTTGTTATGATGTCCAAGATGGGGACCAGGATGTGGACATAATAAAAAATTAGGGAACATGATAGGAGACATTTCTACAATACATATAATCATTCTTATCTATCTAATACGATCACAACAGCTCTCCATACCTGCAGTCCACCACAAGGACCACTCTCTCTAATCCCTGAAAAATGAAATCATCCTCAGTGACGAAGAGAGGGGGCTAAGCGCCCCCCATGGTCTCAGAGCATTGACTCTTCTAAGAGTCCTAAGATTCCTGCTTACACTGATGGGGTGCAGCTGTGGGACCCTATTTTCAGAGATGATGTCCTCCACCCAACTCTCAAAAAGCTGAAAGGGTCTTCAGTAGAGATGGATAGTCGAGCTGGGCTATCAGACGGTCACCTCTGTAGCTGTAGTGTCATTTTTCCTATGGTCCAATGTGTAAATTAAACAAAAAAGTGCACGTTTGTTATGATGTCCAAGATGGGGACCAGGATGTGGACATAATAAAAAATTAGGGAACATGATAGGAGACATTTCTACAATACATATAATCATTCTTATCTATCTAATACGATCACAACAGCTCTCCATACCTGCAGTCCACCACAAGGACCACTCTCTCTAATCCCTGAAAAATGAAATCATCCTCAGTGACGAAGAGAGGGGGCTAAGCGCCCCCCATGGTCTCAGAGCATTGACTCTTCTAAGAGTCCTAAGATTCCTGCTCACACTGATGGGGTGCAGCTGTGGGACCCTATTTTCAGAGATGATGTCCTCCACCCAACTCTCAAAAAGCTGAAAGGGTCTTCAGTAGAGATGGATAGTCGAGCTGGGCTATCAGACGGTCACCTCTGTAGCTGTAGTGTCATTTTTCCTATGGTCCAATGTGTAAATTAAACAAAAAAGTGCACGTTTGTTATGATGTCCAAGATGGGGACCAGGATGTGGACATAATAAAAAAATAGGGAACATGATAGGAGACATTTCTACAATACATATAATCATTCTTATCTATCTAATACCTGCAGTCCACCACAAGGACCACCCTCTCTATTCCCTGAAAAGTGAAATCATCCTCAGTGACGAAGAGAGGGGGCTAAGCGCCCCCCATGGTCTCAGAGCATTGACTTTTCTAAGAGTCCTAAGAGTCCTGCTCACACTGATGGGGTGCAGCTGTGGGACCCTATTTTCAGAGATGATGTTCTCCACCCAACTCTCAAATAGCTGAAAGGGTCTTCAGTAGAGATGGATAGTCGAGCTGGGCTATCAGACGGTCACCTCTGTAGCTGTAGTGTCATTTTTCCTATGGTCCAATGTGTAAATTAAACAAAAAAGTGCACGTTTGTTATGATGTCCAAGATGGGGACCAGGATGTGGACATAATAAAAAATTAGGGAACATGATAGGAGACATTTCTACAATACATATAATCATTCTTATCTATTTAATACGATGACAACAGCTCTCCATACCTGCAGTCCACCACAAGGACCACCCTCTCTAATCCCTGAAAAATGAAATCATCCTCAGTGACGAAGAGAGGGGGCTAAGCGCCCCCCATGGTCTCAGAGCATTGACTCTTCTAAGAGTCCTAAGAGTCCTGCTCACACTGATGGGGTGCAGCTGTGGGACCCTATTTTCAGAGATGATGTCCTCCACCCAACTCTCAAAAAGCTGAAAGGGTCTTCAGTAGAGATGGATAGTCGAGCTGGGCTATCAGACGGTCACCTCTGTAGCTGTAGTGTCATTTTTCCTATGGTCCAATGTGTAAATTAAACAAAAAAGTGCACGTTTGTTATGATGTCCAAGATGGGGACCAGGATGTGGACATAATAAAAAATTAGGGAACATGATAGGAGACATTTCTACAATACATATAATCATTCTTATCTATCTAATACGATGACAACAGCTCTCCATACCGTATTTCATGGTCAATCCAGGTTTGTCAGTGATGGCACTGACATAATGTATGGCGTCTTTTTCGGGCGTTATCCTTTGCCTTTTCATTGTGAAAATCCAGTTGCCTATATCAAAGCAAATTCTACTACTTGTAAAGTATGCAGAAAATGAAATGTAGAACATATAACATCAACTGCTTAGGAACACATCATAGGTTAGTACTTAAAAGGATATTGTCATGTTCTAGTCATAATGCAAGCTGGACATTTTTCATGTTACCCTGTAATCGCCGGCCTGTTCTAATGCTCACAAGCAAAGATATATGCTCAGCTGCTAAGGCTTCCCTCTGCCTTCTGAATGAAAATTGAATATGTCTGGCTCACTGTGTATATAGCAGGTGCTCAGAAAAAATAAGAGTCAATTCAAAAGAAATAGCTCTGGTACACTATAGTGATTAATAACGTAAGAAAAGAACTCTTGGAATGCTGAAAATTCTTTATTTGTGCAAAAGGATAATTCATCCAACGTTTCGACCTTGTTTTTAGGTCTTTATCAAGGATAAAGTTATCTAAGATCATAAAGGGTTACAAAACCATATAAACACGTAATTAGTACATAGTACAACATAACAGTACAATATATTGCTACTTGAGAGTACAATGGGTCAAATGACCATGAGGCACATACAAAAAATTTTTCCAAAGCCATAGTGAAAACATTTGTACTGAGGAAAGAAAATTTCCACATGACCTATCTGGAGAAACATTCTGGATCAAACAACCAAAAATAGTCAAGCAGGTAAATACACACCTATATGGATAACAGGATGATATGTGTTCAATTGTATAGCGTCATTGCCATTAAGGTACAAATGGAAAACTTGCAATCCTATATAGTGAAGGAAATGAACACATATCATATCAAAGAACACAGGAACATGGGTGTGAGAAAAACCTCAATGTTTATACTTTGTTCTTTATAATGGTGTGAACATGTATATGTCTCAGTACCTTATGCACTTGAGAATTCTAGTGAGTAGATGATGAAAGCCTATTCCAGAACTGGAATCGGTAAATAATTGTAGGTGGAATCTAAATGAAAAGATGGTACAAGTGTTATCATGACACGTGGGCTATAACACAATGGACCGTGTGACAAAGAAGAAAGGAGAGAAAGAAGAGGAAGAAAATGGAACTACCTGTAACATTACGTGATAGTCACTGGTAAGTATCACTTGACAATTCAGGTGAAAAAGGATTCCTTTATTAAAGGGTTCTCAGTCGCCTCAGGATCATGAAATACTAGGGTAAATGATATGAGAATGGGTAAGAAGCACCACTAAAGGAAATATGAAATGCAGGACATATATCTATAAACCCCTGAACTACATGATAGAAATAAAAAGAAGAAAAAAGAAAAAAAAGAAGAAAGAAGAACACATAGAATGCGGAAAGAGAATGGGTACAACTACCTGAGTTACTGCAGGGAGGCCCCTGGTTGGTATTGTGAGGGTTAGTGGAATTCCTTCACTGAAGGGTTCTCAGTTGCCTCAGGTTCGTGAAAAATGCTATAGACAAATAATGCCCGGAGAAAAGGGGTTCATATACAGCGAATAATGGTAATACAAGGTACATGTGTCACATGTAATAGTATATATATATATATTGTACTAAGCTCTACACCAGAAATAGAAAGTAGTCCCTCTGCCTTCTGTCTAGGTGCCCTGAGTTATGTCCTGTAAACTGTCACAGCGACCCAGACACACATGTGTAGTAGGGGAATATCCCTGCTGAGATGCCAGTGCTAGAGCACTCGTTTGCTGTGGAGTTGAACGCTATGTGAGCAGTTCTTACCTTCAATGAGCAGAAGTCTCTTTTTTCAGATTTCAATATCTCTGTGGGTATCTGGCAGAAATATGGAATACTCTTTACTGCTAAGACCCTGTACACCACTCCCACTAAAGGGGGCTTTACACGCTGCGACATCGCTAATGCGGAGTCGTTGGGGTCACGGAATTTGTGACGCACATCCGGCCGCATTAGCGATGTTGCTGCGTGTGACACCGATGAGCGATTTTGCATCGTTGCAAAAACGTGCAAAATCGCTCATCGGTGACATGGGTCTCCATTCTCGATTATCGTTACTGCAGCAGTAACGATGTAGTTCGTCGCTCCTGCGGCAGCACACATCACTCCGTGTGACACCGCAGAAACGAGGAACCTCTCCTTACCTGCCTCCCAGCCGCTATGAGGAAGGAAGGAGGTGGGCGGGATGTTCCGGCCACTCATCTCCGCCCCTCCGCTGCTATTGGGCGGTCGCTCAGTGACGTCGCTGTGACGCCGCACGGACCGCCCCCTTAGAAAGGAGGCGGTTCGCCGGTCACAGCGACGTCGCCGGGCAGGTAAGTATGTGTGACGGGTCTGGTCGGTGTTGTGCGGCATGGGCAGCGATTTACCCGTGTCGCGCAACAGATGGGGGCGGGTACCCACACTAGCGATATCGGGACCGATATCGCAGTGTGTAAAGTAGCCTTTAGTCACATGACCAAGACTGTATCTGTGTCCCTACAACACACTTGAGACAAATGTGTGTGTGAGCCTGCATTGTGGGGTATATATAATATATTATAGAGCTGGGAAGGATCATTCTAAGCAGTGAGCTGTTCCAGTATTTGTAGGAAAATACCCAGTAGAAGCATCAAACACAGCACCAATACCTCCCATCAGTATCCCACCACAGTGCCATGTAACCCATGCCCTACACTCCCATCTACACCAATACTATACAGGCACAAACTAGTATATCTGACTAAAAGCCCCCAAAATATGAAGAACGGCCTATAGTTGAGTGTGGATATAAAATCTATGTGAGCAGAGCTAGAATAGAAATCACTGATCGCATTGAAGTCATTCTGACCATAAATCACCATGATATCAAGGTGAGGAGTTGTGTGTTACTGCTGGGAGGAAAGGGTTAACAGTGGAATATTAAGGTGCATTTCTGTGTGCAGTGTTACTAGTCAATGTAACAATTCAGTATGAGCTGCTCTTGGTGCCGGGGGAGGGAGATGCTCTCCTGAGCAAGATAGATGGGGAATGAACATAATATCTATATAGTGTAAGGCAGGGGGTCTCAAACTCGGCTGGGTGTATGGGCCGCACAGAGGAAAAAAATAATTTGGGGGGCTGCATTCTTTGCAAGACAAAGTGACATTTTTATTGGTACCATATATGTATATATTTTTTTCACACACCTTTGGATGACTGATTTTCAACATTTTTCACTTGTTTATTATAACAAATGTGCACATTCTTTGGTTAAATCTAAAAAAAATAAATGTGATGTTAAAAAAAAGTCATGCCTTATTTTGTTTTTTTTTACATTTTATCCCTTTCTTTTAACTAATAGTGTTACAATTATGACGCTAGCGTTTTGTGAAGGGAATGCTTTGCCTACTTCCGTGACTATGGCCTTCCGGAACTGCTGCATTTTGGCTGACCTCTCCGCCTCGGGAATAAGAGACATAAAGTTCTCCTTGTAGCGTGGGTCTAACAGTGTTACCAACCAGTAATGATTGTCGGCCAAGATGTTCTTAACGCGAGGGTCACGAGACAGGCAGCTTACCATAAAGTCATCCATGTGCGCCAGACTCTTAACAGCCATCACTTCAGTATCCAGACCAACACGATGACTGAACATGCTGTCCTCCTCCTTCTCCTCCTCCTCCTCATCTACCCTGTCCTCTGGCCAGCCACGCTGAACTGAGCATATGACTGGTATGCATGTCATATCCTCAATTTGGCCGGAGAGTTGCTCCATGTCTTCATCTTCCTCCTCGTCATAGTCCTCCACTGCACGTTGTGATGAGACGAGGCTGGGCTATGTGTTATCACCCACACCCACTACTGTTTCTTGCTCCAACTCATCGTGTTCCGCCTGCAATGCATCATGTTTGGTTTTGAGCAGAGACCGTTTTAGAAGGCAGAGAAGCGGTATGGTGACGCTAATAATGGCGTCATCGCCGCTCACCATCTTGGTGGAGTCCTCAAAGTTTTGGAGGATGGTACATAGGTCGGACATCCATCTCCACTCCTCAGGTGTTATGTGTGGAGTTTGACCCATTTCCCGACGGCTTAGGTGATGCAGGTACTCAACAACTGCCCTCTTCTGCTCACATATCCTGATCAACATGTGCAGAGTTGAATTCCAACGCGTGGGGACATCACACACCAGTCTGTGAGCCGGAAGATGCAAATGACGCTGAAAGCCGGCAAGGCCGGCTGAAGCAGTAGGTGACTTTCGAAAATGTGCAGACAGGCGGCGAACTTTTACCAGCAGATGAGACAGCTCTGGGTATGACTTTAGAAACCGCTGAACCACGAGGTTGAGCACATGGGCCAAGCATGGAACATGTGTCAGCTGGCCTCGCCTCAAAGCCGCCACTAGGTTCCGGCCATTGTCACACACAACCTTTCCTGGCTTTAGGTTCAGAGGTGTGAGCCAGTGATCTGCATGCTGTTTTAGAGCTGTCCACACCTCTTCTGCATTGTGGGATTTGTCACTTATGCAGATTAGCTGCAGCACAGCCTGTTGCCGCTTCGCCGAGGCAGTGCTGCAGTGCTTCCAGCTTGGGACTGGTGTGGAGGGTAAAGTGGATGAGGATGCGCAGGAGGAGGAGGAGGCTGAAGAGCATGACATTCCGGAGCTGTAGAGTGTGGGTGAAACCCTGACTGAGGTAGGGCCTGCAAACCTTGGTGTGGGAAGGACTTGTTCCGTTCCTCGCTCAAACTGGGTCCCAGCTGGGCTGGGCTGGGTAGGGCGTTGTGGGGGGTTTGTCTATCTCCGTTTGAGGTGAGTTTGTTTAAGTTAGCCTTTTCTTTGGCGTTTTTTGGAGCCCTGCGGGTTGGGGAGTTGGTATCGCCCAGTAAGGCGTTCCCCGGGGGCTTGGATTGGGGTGACATTGTCAGTGGAAAACGGAGTTGAATTTTGGATTAGGAAATCGAAAACTGATCAGAGAGGTGTGGGTAGACTAGTCCGTTTGGGGATGGTTGTGGCATCTGATATGTGCCCGTTCAAGTGTCTCGGGAATTTTCAACAGATCCGTCCGAAGGTGGATGGCCCCTTATTATGTCACGAGGATGGGTCCTTTTTATCGAGATACCAATTTGTGAGTGTTTTTAGGGCATGTTTGAAGTCGTTGGGGTTAGATCCGAAGTCTTTCGGATTGGGGCAGCGACGGAGGCCTCTATATGCGGCCTACCGGAGGAGACAGTTAAGCAGATTGGTAGGTGGAAGTCGCAGCGCTTTAAGTCGTATGTACGTCCCCAGGTGGTTGTTGGCAATTGAGGGGAAAAGGGGGGGGTATTAGGGTAGCAATGGGGGGGGGGAGAGTGTGTGTTTTTTGTCAATTTGGTTTGGTGAGGCAATAAAATGGTGTCGTCTGTACATTTTGTATTGCAGAAGCACCCCCCCTTCCTTCCCTGGTCTGGATCCTTGGCCACTCTTATGTGTATTGGGGAGCCCGACGAGCGGACGCGAGATGGAACGGGAGACAGCTAGGTTTTGAGAAGGACCTGGCTCTCGTGCGATGGCTCGGTGTTCGGGGGTTAGGGTGGAACAGGGTGTTGCAGGAGGTGCATAGATACGCCCGGTTGGATAGACCTCCTGACATCTTAGTGTTGCATGCCGGGGGGAATGATTTGGGTGGGCGTCCTTTTCGAATCTTGATAAAGGACATCAAACATGATTTGTTACGGTTATGGGTGTCGTTTCCAGGTCTAACGATAGTCTGGTCGGAGATAGTAGCGAGAAAGAGTTGGCAGAAAGCGCGGTCAGTTGACAGGTTGAACAAGGCGCGGGCGAAGGTTAATAGGGCGATCTCGAAGTTTGTTAGTCGGAACGGGGGTATAGCAATACGGCATGTTGAGTTGGAAAGGACGGAAGAGGAATTTTGGTTGGCTGACGGGGTACACCTTAATGCGGTGGGAACTGACTTATGGGCTCTTGGCTTGCAGGGAGGTATTGAGAGGGCCCTTTGGTTGCGGGGGGTCTCAGGCACTTGAAGGGTTTCAAGGTGCCTTCGTTGTGGTGTTGTTTATTGGTGGGTCCTTGAAGTTGGTTTAAAATTGGTTCGGGGATTCATCCGGGTATGGATCCCCTCATTGGCAGAATTGATGGTCCCCTGGTGATTTTGGGGGGGAACCCCGACGGGGTATGTCGGGGCCCCTGGGGGTGTGGTTGGGGTTGACGGAGGATTAACCCTTACCATTTGGTGCTCCTGAGCCAGTGTGGGTAACGGCTGGGAGCAAGTTGAGGTTTTTTATTGCTCGGTTATGGGAATCACCAGGGTTTTGGTAGCTTCAAGGACCTTACCACATTGCAAATTTTATTGGTTATGTATTCTTGTTAATAAAATGGCTGCTATGGCCAAAATTATCCAAAGATAAATTTGTGTCTGTGTAATTACTTTTAAATAAGAAATGGGAATGGAGGTGTGGGGTATGAAAGGAAGACCGGAGTCAACAATTCCAGGGTCAAGCATGTTTATTTGCGTAAGCTTCGTTCCAGGGTAGAAAGGGTAAGAGTGCCTTTCAGAATTCGAAGTGGTCGGACTGTACGGACCACCAAGAACTGCAGGAGAGCTTGAACATCTTCCCATGGATTTGCGACATCCTCCCTCATCAGTTACGTAGGTAAGCAGGTTCTCAGCATTGCAGCCCATTTGTTGTCTTAAGTTAGTTAAGCGGGGTTAACTAACCTGTCAGTTCAGCCTCAGGTCTAAAGCAGAGGCCTGGACTCCACTCCTTACTCCTCACTCCACAACTCTCCTTAAAAACAACTGACTCCTTTTTCCTGCCCCGGGGTCTCCAGACCCCTAGGTGGGCGTTTCCTTCCGTCTGGTCCTGCCCACTGGTGTGCCTGTCTTTCCCTGGGGGAGGTGACTAGGATTTTCTGGTTGGCTTTGTGTGACTTAGGTGAGGGAAGTTGTTATGCGGGGGCCTATGTGTGACTACCTGCAGTGTCAGGGCGTCACATATGTATGTGTGTATGTCTGCTAAAGGAATCCGCACCGTCATATTTACAAACACAAAATTTTGCAGACACCTCATGTGACTCAGGGAACGTCGTAGACTATGTTTTAACAGGAATATTTAACCCCGCGCTTTACAGTTACTCTCCAAAAAACCTGCCTCCATTAAACTGAATGGAGGTGGGAGCTGCAAGTTATTAATAGCAGCTGTGATTGGTTGCTATAAGAACAAAGGACATTCATAGTATAAGAAGCTTATGTGTGAGATAATATGATGTCAGTGGGGAGACAGATAGAGAGAGACAGACACAGACTGAGAGACAAACAGACAGAGACAGATAGGCATAGACAGACAGGGAAAGAGACAGAGACAAACAGACAGAGGCAGACAGGGAAAGAGACAGACAGAGATAGACAGGGAAAAAAGGCAGACAGACAGAGACAGAGAAAGAGACAGAGGCAGATAGGGAAACAGACAGAGACAAACATACAGAGACAGGCAGGAGAAAAGGCAGACCGACAGGGAAAGAGACAGACAGGGGAAGAGACAGACAGAGAGAGACAGACAGATAGAGACAGACAAAGAAATACAGAGATAGACAGGGAAAGAGACAAACGGGGAATGAGTCAGACAGAGAGAGACAAAGAGAGACAGGCAGAGAGAGACAGGGAAAGAGACAGACAGGGGAAGAGAAAGACAGAGACAGACAAAGAAATACAGAGACAGACAGGGGAAGAGACAGACAGGGGAAGAGACAGACAGGGGAAGAGACAGACAGACAGGGAAAGAGACAGACCTGGAAAAGAGACAGACCTGGAAAAGAGACAGGCCTGGAAAAGAGACAGACAGACATAGAAACAGACAGCCACAAAGAGAGAGAGAGACAGACAGACACAGAGAGACAGACAGAGATAGAGAGACAGACAGACATGGATAGAGATAGAGACACACAGAGACAGACAGATGACAGAGACTGGGAGAGAGACAGACAGAAGCATAAATCCCTAACTAAAACTTAACATTTAATGATAGTTTTAAAAGGTAAAAAAACACAAATCATGTAAATAGAATGACTCTCTTCTGTGCATAGAGTCAACATTTTGTGTTTGTAAATATGACGGTGCGGATTCCTTTAGCAGACATACACACATACATATGTGACGCCCTGACACTGCAGGTAGTCACACATAGGCCCCCGCATAACAACTTCCCTCACCTAAGTCACACAAAGCCAACCAGAAAACCCTAGTCACCTCCCCCAGGGAAAGACAGGCACACCAGTGGGCAGGACCAGACGGAAGGAAACGCCCACCTAGGGGTCTGGAGACCCCGGGGCAGGAAAAAGGAGTCAGTTGTTTTTAAGGAGAGTTGTGGAGTGAGGAGTAAGGAGTGGAGTCCAGGCCTCTGCTTTAGACCTGAGGCTGAACTGACAGGTTAGTTAACCCCGCTTAACTAACTTAAGATAACAAATGGGCTGCAATGCTGAGAACCTGCTTACCTACGTAACTGATGAGGGAGGATGTCGCAAATCCATGGGAAGATGTTCAAGCTCTCCTGCAGTTCTTGGTGGCCCGTACAGTCCGACCACTTCGAATTCTGAAAGGCACTCTTACCCTTTCTACCCTGGAACGAAGCTTAGGCAAATAAACATGCTTGACCCTGGAATTGTTGACTCCGGTCTTCCTTTCATACCCCACACCTCCATTCCCATTTCTTATTTAAAAGTAATTACACAGACACAAATTTATCTTTGGATAATTTTGGCCATAGCAGCCATTTTATTAACAAGAATACATAACCAATAAAATTTGCAATGTGGTAAGGTCCTTGAAGCTACCAAAACCCTGGTGATTCCCATAACCGAGCAATAAAAAACCTCAACTTGCTCCCAGCCGTTACCCACACTGGCTCAGGAGCACCAAATGGTAAGGGTTAATCCTCCGTCAACCCCAACCACACCCCCAGGGGCCCCGACATACCCCGTCGGGGTTCCCCCCCAAAATCACCAGGGGACCATCAATTCTGCCAATGAGGGGATCCATACCCGGATGAATCCCCGAACCAATTTTAAACCAACTTCAAGGACCCACCAATAAACAACACCACAACGAAGGCACCTTGAAACCCTTCAAGTGCCTGAGACCCCCCGCAACCAAAGGGCCCTCTCAATACCTCCCTGCAAGCCAAGAGCCCATAAGTCAGTTCCCACCGCATTAAGGTGTACCCCGTCAGCCAACCAAAATTCCTCTTCCGTCCTTTCCAACTCAACATGCCGTATTGCTATACCCCCGTTCCGACTAACAAACTTCGAGATCGCCCTATTAACCTTCGCCCGCGCCTTGTTCAACCTGTCAACTGACCGCGCTTTCTGCCAACTCTTTCTCGCTACTATCTCCGACCAGACTATCGTTAGACCTGGAAACGACACCCATAACCGTAACAAATCATGTTTGATGTCCTTTATCAAGATTCGAAAAGGACGCCCACCCAAATCATTCCCCCCGGCATGCAACACTAACATGTCAGGAGGTCTGTCCAACCGGGCGTATCTATGCACCTCCTGCAACACCCTGTTCCACCCTAACCCCCGAACACCGAGCCATCGCACGAGAGCCAGGTCCTTCTCAAAACCTAGCTGTCTCCCGTTCCATCTCGCGTCCGCTCGTCGGGCTCCCCAATACACATAAGAGTGGCCAAGGATCCAGACCAGGGAAGGAAGAGGGGGTGCTTCTGCAATACAAAATGTACAGACGACACCATTTTATTGCCTCACCAAACCAAATTGACAAAAAACACACACTCTCACCCCCCCCATTGCTACCCTAATACCCCCCCTTTTCCCCTCAATTGCCAACAACCACCTGGGGACGTACATACGACTTAAAGCGCTGCGACTTCCACCTACCAATCTGCTTAACTGTCTCCTCCGGTAGGCCGCATATAGAGGCCTCCGTCGCTGCCCCAATCCGAAAGACTTCGGATCTAACCCCAACGACTTCAAACATGCCCTAAAAACACTCACAAATTGGTATCTCGATAAAAAGGACCCATCCTCGTGACATAATAAGGGGCCATCCACCTTCGGACGGATCTGTTGAAAATTCCCGAGACACTTGAACGGGCACATATCAGATGCCACAACCATCCCCAAACGGACTAGTCTACCCACACCTCTCTGATCAGTTTTCGATTTCCTAATCCAAAATTCAACTCCGTTTTCCACTGACATAATGTCACCCCAATCCAAGCCCCCGGGGAACGCCTTACTGGGCGATACCAACTCCCCAACCCGCAGGGCTCCAAAAAATGCCAAAGAAAGGCTAACTTAAACAAACTCACCTCAAACGGAGATAGACAAACCCCCCACAACGCCCTACCCAGCCGGGTAGGGACCCAGCCCAGCCCAGCTGGGACCCAGTTTGAGCGAGGAACGGAACAAGTCCTTCCCACACCAAGGTTTGCAGGCCCTACCTCAGTCAGGGTTTCACCCACACTCTACAGCTCCGGAATGTCATGCTCTTCAGCCTCCTCCTCCTCCTGCGCATCCTCATCCACTTTACCCTCCACACCAGTCCCAAGCTGGAAGCACTGCAGCACTGCCTCGGCGAAGCGGCAACAGACTGTGCTGCAGCTAATCTGCATAGGTGACAAACCCCACAATGCAGAAGAGGTGTGGACAGCTCTAAAACAGCATGCAGATCACTGGCTCACACCTCTGAACCTAAAGCCAGGAAAGGTTGTGTGTGACAATGGCCGGAACCTGGTGGCGGCTTTGAGGCGAGGCCAGCTGACACATGTTCCATGCATGGCCCATGTGCTCAACCTCGTGGTTCAGCGGTTTCTAAAGTCATACCCAGAGCTGTCTGATCTGCTGGTAAAAGTTCGCTGCCTGTCTGCACATTTTCGAAAGTCACCTACTGCTTCAGCCGGCCTTGCCGGCTTTCAGCGTCGTTTGCATCTTCCGGCTCACAGACTGGTGTGTGATGTCCCCACGCGTTGGAATTCAACTCTGCACATGTTGATCAGGATATGTGAGCAGAAGAGGGCAGTTGTTGAGTACCTGCATCACCTAAGCCGTCGGGAAATGGGTCAAACTCCACACATAACACCTGAGGAGTGGAGATGGATGTCCGACCTATGTACCATCCTCCAAAACTTTGAGGACTCCACCAAGATGGTGAGCGGCGATGACGCCATTATTAGCGTCACCATACCGCTTCTCTGCCTTCTAAAACGGTCTCTGCTCAAAACCAAACATGATGCATTGCAGGCGGAACACGATGAGTTGGAGCAAGAAACAGTAGTGGGTGTGGGTGATAACACACAGTCCAGCCTCGTCTCATCACAACGTGCAGTGGAGGACTATGACGAGGAGGAGGATGAAGACATGGAGCAACTCTCCGGCCAAATTGAGGATATGACATGCATACCAATCATATGCTCAGTTCAGCGTGGCTGGCCAGAGGACAGGGTAGATGATGAGGAGGAGGAGGAGGAGGAGGAGAAGGAGGAGGACAGCATGTTCAGTCATCGTGTTGGTCTGGATACTGAAGTGATGGCTGTTAAGAGTCTGGCGCACATGGATGACTTTATGGTAAGCTGCCTGTCTCGTGACCCTCGCGTTAAGAACATCTTGGCCGACAATCATTACTGGTTGGTAACACTGTTAGACCCACGCTACAAGGAGAACTTTATGTCTCTTATTCCCGAGGCGGAGAGGTCAGCCAAAATGCAGCAGTTCCGGAAGGCCATAGTCACGGAAGTAGGCAAAGCATTCCCTTCACAAAACGCTAGCGTCATAATTGTAACACTATTAGTTAAAAGAAAGGGATAAAATGTAAAAAAAAACAAAATAAGGCATGACTTTTTTTTAACATCAAATTTTTTTTTTTTAGATTTAACCAAAGAATGTGCACATTTGTTATAATAAACAAGTGAAAAATGTTGAAAATCAGTCATCCAAAGGTGTGTGAAAAAAATATATATATATGGTACCAATAAAAATGTCACTTTGTCCTGCAAAGAATGCAGCCCCCCAAATTATTTTTTTCCTCTGTGCGGCCCATACACCCAGCCGAGTTTGAGACCCCCTGCCTTACACTATATAGATATCATGTTCATTCCCCATCTATCTTGCTCAGGAGAGCATCTCCCTCCCCCGGCACCAAGAGCAGCTCATATTGAATTGTTACATTGACTAGTAACACTGCACACAGAAATGCACCTTAATATTCCACTGTTAACCCTTTCCTCCCAGCAGTAACACACAACTCCTCACCTTGATATCATGGTGATTTATGGTCAGAATGACTTCAATGCGATCAGTGATTTCTATTCTAGCTCTGCTCACATAGATTTTATATCCACACTCAACTATAGGCCGTTCTTCATATTTTGGGGGCTTTTAGTCAGATATACTAGTTTGTGCCTGTATAGTATTGGTGTAGATGGGAGTGTAGGGCATGGGTTACATGGCACTGTGGTGGGATACTGATGGGAGGTATTGGTGCTGTGTTTGATGCTTCTACTGGGTATTTTCCTACAAATACTGGAACAGCTCACTGCTTAGAATGATCCTTCCCAGCTCTATAATATATTATATATACCCCACAATGCAGGCTCACACACACATTTGTCTCAAGTGTGTTGTAGGGACACAGATACAGTCTTGGTCATGTGACTAAAGGCTACTTTACACACTGCGATATCGGTCCCGATATCGCTAGTGTGGGTACCCGCCCCATCTGTTGCGCGACACGGGCAAATCGCTGCCCATGCCGCACAACACCGACCAGACCCGTCACACATACTTACCTGACCGGCGACGTCGCTGTGACCGGCGAACCGCCTCCTTTCTAAGGGGGCGGTCCGTGCGGCGTCACAGCGACGTCACTGAGCGACCGCCCAATAGCAGCGGAGGGGCGGAGATGAGTGGCCGGAACATCCCGCCCACCTCCTTCCTTCCTCATAGCGGCTGGGAGGCAGGTAAGGAGAGGTTCCTCGTTTCTGCGGTGTCACACGGAGTGATGTGTGCTGCCGCAGGAGCGACGAACTACATCGTTACTGCTGCAGTAACGATAATCGAGAATGGAGACCCATGTCACCGATGAGCGATTTTGCACGTTTTTGCAACGATGCAAAATCGCTCATCGGTGTCACACGCAGCAACATCGCTAATGCGGCCGGATGTGCGTCACAAATTCCGTGACCCCAACGACTCCGCATTAGCGATGTCGCAGCGTGTAAAGCCCCCTTTAGTGGGAGTGGTGTACAGGGTCTTAGCAGTAAAGAGTATTCCATATTTCTGCCAGATACCCACAGAGATATTGAAATCTGAAAAAAGAGACTTCTGCTCATTGAAGGTAAGAACTGCTCACATAGCGTTCAACTCCACAGCAAACGAGTGCTCTAGCACTGGCATCTCAGCAGGGATATTCCCCTACTACACATGTGTGTCTGGGTCGCTGTGACAGTTTACAGGACATAACTCAAGGCACCTAGATAGAAGGCAGAGGTACTGGGATTGGTTGGTTTTTGGTGACGGAGGTGCAGGGGCTGGCGCCCATGTGCAGTGCTGGCTAAGGTATATTGATGATATTTTGATTTTTTGGCAGGGCACTGTGGAGCAGCTCGAGACATTTATGGAGGAACTTAATAACAACACCTTTAACATCAGATTGACGCATAAGCATAGCAGCAGTTGCGTTGACTTCCTGGATATTAAAATTTCATTCGGTTCTGAGCGAATTGTTCAGACCGACGTCCATAGGAAGGAAACATCAGTCAACGCACTGCTGCATGCTTCTTCTGCTCATACCCCCTCCACCATCCGGGCCGTACCGACTGGCCAGTTCCTCAGGATGAAGCAAATTTGTTCGTCAGACACTGCTTTTGAACAACAGTCTGCCGACCTCCAGCGCCATAGGGGTGGCAAAGGCGGTCTTCCCCCGGTCTGCCTCAGCAACGGACACTAGCCAATAGTGACTAGTGAGATCAAGGGTAGAAAAATAATTTGCAGTTCTCAATGCAGCTAGCGATTCCTCAATACGGGGGAGTGGTGCTGTCCTTCTTCTTTAACAGGACCAACGGAGCTGCCCAAAGGCTACAACTGTCACGGATAACCCCAGCCGCCTTCATGTTGCTCAACATGTCCTTGGTACACTGGTAATGTGAAGGTGGTATTGGCTTATAGCTCTCTTTGATGGGTGGGTGTGCACCTGTGGGGATGTAGTGTTGGACCCCTTTTATTCCCCCAAAATCTAGCGGATGTTTGCTGAAGACTTGCTCGCTCGTATTCTTGCACTACCCTGTGGACCCGCTTCTTGTGATGTGAAGGTGTGGAGTCAGTGCCTACGTGTAATTCCTTACACCACTCCTCTGGCTGACTTGGTGAGCAGTCACTGACTGGGTGGGGTGCAGTAATAGTGGATGCTGCTACTTGGATAGCATGTGTATCTACTGTGAACAGCTTATCAATGGTGGCAAGTCGGGGCAGCTTAACCTCCTGCTCTCCGCAGTTTAACACTCTCACGGGCACTCTTCCCTTCCGCACTAATGAATAAAACTATGATGTAAATATCATATAGATACCCCACAATTGTAAATAAAGGTAGGTTATGGGAAAAGGGGGAACAGGGAAAGAGGAAAATAGTGTAATAAAGTATACCTTCTGGGGGTGAGAGGAAATGGCAGCACAGCCAGTGGAGGTGAAGCAAAAGGAAGCCTGCAACTAAAGAGTTGAGAGCGTTATCACATGGTGACTGAGCCTGATTGTAAAGGGAGCATAGAGTGGAGCATACTCTGGGCACGTTAGAACCCAAGTTCTTAAACCATGAATATGGACCCCTTTTATTCTCCCAAAGTCTAGCGGATGTTTGCTGAAGACTTGCTCGTATTCTTGCACTACCCTGTGGACCCGCTTCTTGTGATGTGAAGGTGTGGAGTCAGTGCCTACGTGTAATTCCTTACACCACTCCTCTGGTTGACTTGGTGAGCTGTCACTGAATGGGTGTGGTGAAGTAACGGTGGATGCTGTGGCTTGGATATCATATTAAATATAGGGACCCCCATACAGTAGTATGAGAAATTTTTTTGTATTCAATGATCGGTATTACCTTCAGGGGCTCGGCACGTGGACGTGCGTTCCATTAGCCTCACTGCATTCCACTCCCATACAGGAAGTGGGCGCAGCTATTACTACGGTCGCACATAAAAGAACCCACAGCCACCACTGCACACAGCTGACTCCACCACTGGAAACCCACTTCTACACCAACGCAGGTAAGACAGGATCGGCACCTCTATGCTCCCGTTACAATCAGGCTCAGTCACCATGTGATAATGCTCTCAACAATTTAGTTGCAGGCTTCCCCTTCCTTCACCTCCACTGGCTGTGCTGCCATTTCCTCTCCCCCCTGGAAGGTATACTTTATTACACTATTTTCCTGTTTCCCTCTTCTCCCTTTTCCCATAACCTACCTTTATCTGCATTTGTGGGGTATCTATATACTATTTATATCACAGTTTTATTCATTAATACGGAAGGGAAGAGTGCGCGTGAGAGTGTTGAACTGCGGAGAGCAAGAGGTTAAGCTGCCCCGATTTGCCACCATTGATAAGCTGTTCACAGTAGATACACATGCTATCCAAGCAGCAGCAGCATCCACCATTACTGCACCCCACCCAGTCAGTGACAGCTCACCAAGTCAGCCAGAGGAGTGGTGTCAGGAATTACACGTAGGCACTGACTACACACCTTCACATCACAAGAAGGGGGTGCAAGTGTGACGCCCTGGACTAGCCAGTTAGTCACAGACATAACACACACACACACCCCCTTTCCCGGATAGTTACACTAGTCAGACACAAAACCGTTGTTGCCTCCCTCCAGGGGCTGATGTCCACACCAGGTGGGGCGGTGCCAGGCGGTTGGCCCCACCCACCAAGGAGTTCACAGGCCTGGAGGTGGGAAAACCAGTTAGTTAGTTGAAGTTCAGTTAAGAGTTGAACCGTGGAGGTAGTGAGTTCAGGGAACAGCCCAGTTTTGGGTAGGAGTGCAAAACTGCTAGTGTCTGGGTCAGATCCCAGGCACTATGGGGAGATAAGGTATGCACACCAGTGACTATGTAAGGGGAATACATGAAATAGCAGAAACTGCTGTGTGAATACTGACTTGAAAAATTCAATAGCTATATGCAAGAGTGAATATGTGAAAAATGGAATCTGCATTACTGCCATGAACATATGAATCAAGAGAAATTTAGCTACTGAATTGATCAATGCAATAGAGCCCCAACACTACGCCAAAGTATTTCTCTACGTTGGGGTCCCTAGCTTGTGTGTGTCCTCTCATGCAGTTAAAAAACCTACCGTGTATGGGAAGCTGAGACCCAGGCTATTTATGCGTATGATATGGATTGGCAATAGGTGTGGTTGGGGAGGGTTCACAAACGAAAAAATACTAACAAATAGGAATAACGTTTGGAACACCATTCTAAGTCCGAACTGGGTGCAAAAACCTAAAAAAACATCACTATGGGGAGATAAGGTATGCACACCAGTGACTATGTAAGGGGAATACATGAAATAGCAGAAACTGCTGTGTGAATACTGACTTGAAAAATCCAATAGCATTAATTCACATAATCCTAGTGACTGCGCACACAACATGGCCAAACGAAAACAAAAGACAGTACCTGGCCATTCAATCAAATGGAAACTCATAGGCAACACAGTCCATTAGACTAGGCAATTACATGCAGCCAAACAAAGTTCATGGGCCTTGCCTCAGAGTCGAACCCACAACCTCTTGGAGAACAAGCAAAGAGCCTACCACTAAACCAACTCAGTGAAGTTGGAAACCGACTCTACATTAATTAACATAATCCTAGTGACTGCGCACACAACATGGCCAAACAAAAGCAAAAGACAGTACCTAGCCTATCAATCCAATAGAAACTCATAGGTAACACAGTACATTGGACTAGGCAATTACATGCAGCCATACAAAGCCCATGGGTCTTGCCCCAGAGTCGAACCCACAAACTCTCGTAGCCAGGGCAAAGAGCCTACCACTACACCAACACAGAGAAGTAGGTGAATGACTCTACATTAATTCACATAATCCTAGTGACTACGCACACAACATGGCCAAACAAATGCAAAAGACATTATCTGGCCTATCAATCCAATGGAAACTCATAGGCAACACAGTCCATTAGACTAGGCACTTACATGCAGCCATGTAAAGTTCATGGGCATTGCCTCAGAGTCGAACCCACAACCTCTTGGAGAACAAGCAAAGAGCCTACCACTAAACCAACTCAGAGAAGTTGGAAACCGACTCTACATTAATTAACATAATCCTAGTGACTGCGCACACAACATGGCCAAACAAAAGCAAAAGACAGTACGTGGCCTATCAATCCAACGGAAACTCATAGGTAACACAGTACATTGGACTAGGCAATTACATGCAGCCATACAAAGCCCATGGGCCTTGCCCCAGAGTCAAACCCACAACCTCTCATAGCCAAGGCAAAGAGCCTACCAATACACCAACACAGAGAAGTGGAAAACCATTTCTACATTAATTCACATAATCCTAGTGACTGCGCACACAACATGGCCAAACAAAAGCAAAAGACAGTACCTGGCCTATCAATCCAATGGAAACTCATAGGCAACACAGTCCATTGGACTAGACAATTACATGGAGACATACAAAGTCCATGGGCCTTGCCTCAGAGTCAAACCCACAACTTCTCGCAGCCAAGCAAAAAGCCTACCACTACACTAACACAGAGAAGTGGGAAACTGATTCTACATTAATTCACATAATCCTACCGACTGCGCACACAACATGGCCAAACAAAAGACAATACCTGGCCTATTCATTCAATGAAAACTCATAGGCAACACAGTCCATTGGACTAGGCAATTACATTCAACCATACAAAGTCCATGGGCTTTGCCTCAAAGTCAAACCCACAACTTCTTGTAACCCAAGGAAAGAGCCTACCACTACACCAACACAGAGAAGAGAATGACTCTACATTAATTCACATAATCCTAGTGACTGCGCACACAACATGACCAAACAAAAACAAAAGACAGTCCCTGGCCTATCAATCCAATGGTAACTCATAGACAACATAGTCCAATGGACTACGCAATTACATGCAGCCATACAAAGTCCATGGGCCTTGCCTCAGAGTCATACCCACAATCTCTGGCAGAACAAGCAAAGAGCCTACAACTTCACCAACACAAAGAAGTAGGAAGCTGCGTCTACATTAATTCACATAATCCTAGTGACTGCGCACACAACATGGCCAAACAAAAGCAAAAGACAGTACCTGGCCTATCAATCCAATGGGAACTCATAGGCAACACAGTTAATTGAACTAGGCAATTACATGCAGCCATACAAACTCCATGGGCCTTGCCTCAGAGTCAAACCCACAACCTCTTGCAGCTAAGCAAAGAGCCTTCCACTACAGCAACACAGAGAACTGGGAAACTGATTCTACATTAATTCACATAATCCTACCGACTGCGCACACAACATAACCAAACAAAAGATAATACCTGGCCAATCAATCCAATGGAAACTCATAGGCAACACAGTCCATTGGACTAGGCAATTACACGTAGCCATATAAAGTCCATGGGCTTTGCCTCAGAGTCAAACCCACAATTTCTCGCAGCCCAAGCAAAGAGCCTACCACTACACCAAGACAGAGAAGTTGGAAACTGAGTTTACATTAGTTCACATAATCCTAGTGACTGCGCACACAACATGGCCAAACAAAAGCAAAAGACAGTACCTGGCCTATCAATCCAATGGGAACTCATAGGCAAAACAGTTAATTGAAATAGGCAATTACATGCAGCCATACAAACTCCAGGGGCCTTGCCTCAGAGTCGAACCCACAACCTCTTGCAGCTTAAGCAAAGAGACTACCACTACACCAACACAGAGAAGTAGGTGAATGACTCTACATTAATTCACATAATCCTAGTGACTGCGCACACAACATTGCCAAACAAAAGAAAAAGACAGTACCTGGCCTATCAATCCAATAGAAACTCATAGGCAAAGCAATCAATTGGACTAGGCAATTACATGCAGCCATACAAAGTCCATGGGCCTTGCCTCAAAGTCGAACTCACAACCTCTCGCAGCTCAAGCAAAGAGCCTACCACTACACCAACACAGAGAAATGTAAACCTGACTCTACATTATTTCACATAATCCTAGTGACTGTGCACACAACATGGCCAAACGAAAACAAAAGACAGTAACTGGCCTATCAATCCAATAGAAACTCATAGGCAACACAGTCCATTGGACTAAGCAATTACATGCAGCCATTCAAAGTCCATGAGCCTTGCATTAGAGTCGAACCCACAACCTCTCGCAGCCCAAGCAAAGAGCCTACCACTACACCAACACAGAGAAGTGGGAAACTGACTCTACATTAATTCCCATAACCCTAGTGACTGCGCACACAACATGGTCAAACAAAAGCAAAAGGCAGTACCTGGCCTATCAATCCAATGGAAACTCATAGGCAACATAGTCCATTGGACTAGGCAATTACATGCAGCCATACAAAGTCCATGGGCCTTGCCTCAGAGTCAAACCCACAACCTCTGGCAGAACAAGCAAAGAGCCTACAACTACAAAAACACAAAGAAGTAGGAAGCTGCGTCTACATTAATTCACATAATCCTAGTGACTGCGCACACAACATGGCCAAACAAAAGCAGAAGACATTACCTAGCCTATCAAGCCAATGGAAACTCATAGGCAACACAGTCAATTGAACTAGGCGATTACATGCAGCCATACAAACTCCATGGGCCTTGCCTCAGAGTCGAACCCACAATTTCTCGCAGCCCAAGCAAAGAGCCTACCACTACACCAACACAGAGAAGTTGGAATCTGAGTTTACATTAGTTCACATAATCCTAGTGACTGCGCACACAACATGGCCAAACAAAAGCAAAAGACAGTACCTGGCCTATCAATCCGATGGGAACTCATAGGCAACACAGTCAATTGAACTAGGCGATTACATGCAGCCATACAAACTCCATGGGCCTTGCCTCAGAGTCGAACCCACAATCTCTCGCAGCTTAAGCAAAGAGACTACCACTACACCAACACAGAGAAGTTGGAAACTGAGTTTACATTAATTCACATAATCCTAGTGACTGCGCACACAACATGGCCAAACAAAAGCAAAAGACAGTACCTGGCCTATTAATCCAATGGAAACTCATAGGCAACGCAATCCTTTGGACTAGGCAATAACATGCAGCCATACAAAGTCCATGGGCCTTGCCTCAGAGTCAAACCCACAACCTCTGGCAGAACAAGCAAAGAGCTTACAACTACACCAACACAAAAAAGTAGGAAGCTGCGTCTACATTAATTTACATATTCCTAGCGACTGCGCACACAACATGGCCAAACAAAAGCAAAAGACATTACCTGGCCTATCAAGCCAATGGAAACTCATAGGCAACACAGTCCATTGGACTAAACAATTACATGCAGCCATACAAAGTCCATGGGCTTTGCCTCTGAGTCAAACCCACAATTTGTCGCAGCCCAAGCAAAGAGCCTACCACTACACCAACACAGACAAGATGGAAACTGAGTTTACATTAGTTCACATAATCCTAGTGACTGTGCACACAACATTGCGAAACAAATGCAAAAGACATTATCTGGCCTATCAATCCAATGGAAACTCATAGGCAACACAGTCCATTAGACTAGGCAAATACATGCAGCCATACAAAGTTCATGGGCCTTGCCTCAGAGTCGAACCCACAACCTCTTGGAGAACAAGCAAAGAGCCTACCACTAAACCAACACAGAGAAGTTGGAAACTGACTCTACATTAATTCACATAATCCTAGTGACTGCGCACACAACATGGCCAAACAAAAGCAAAAGACAGTACCTGGCCTATCAATCCAATGGAAACTCATAGGCAACACAGTCCATTGGACTAGACAATTACATGGAGACATACAAAGTCCATGGGCCTTGCTTCAGAGTCAAACCCACAACCTCTCGCAGCTAAGCAAAGAGCCTACCACTACACCAATACAGAGAAGTGGGAAACTGATTCTACATTAATTCACATAATCCTACCGACTGCGCACACAACATGGCTAAACAAAAGCAAAAGACAGTACCTGGCTTATCAATCCAATGGAAACTCATAGGCAACACAGTCCATTGGACTAGGCAATAACATGCAGCCATACAAAGTCCATGGGCCTTGCCTCAAAGTCGAACTCACAACCTCTCGCAGCTCAAGCAAAGAGCCTACCACTACACCAACACAGAGAAATGTGAACCTGCCTCTACATTAATTCACATAATCCTAGTGACTGCGCACACAACATGGCCAAACGAAAGCAAAAGTCCATACCTGGCCTATCAATCCAATGGAAACTCATAGGCAACACAGTCCATTGGACTAGGCAATAACATGCAGCCATACAAAGTCCATGGGCCTTGCCTCAAAGTCGAACTCACAACCTCTCGCAGCCCAAGCAAAGATCCTACCACTACACCAACACAGAGAAATGTGAAACTGACTCTACATTAATTCACATAATCCTAGTGACTGCGCACACAACATGGCCAAACGAAAGCAAAAGTCAATACCTGGCCTATCAATCCAATGGAAACTCATAGGCAACACAGTCCAGTGGACTAGGCAATTACATGCAGTTATACAAAGTCCATGAACCTTGCATTAGAGTCAAACCCACAACTTCTCGCAGCCAAAGCAAAGAGCCTACCACTACACCAACACAGAGAAGTTTGAAACTGACTCTTCATTAACTCAAATAATCCTAGTGACTGCGCACACAACATGGCCAAACGAAAGCAAAAGACAGTACCTGGCCTATCAATCCAATGGAAACTCATTGGCAACACAGTCCATTGGACTAGGCAATTACATGCAGCCATACAAAGTCCATGGGCCTTGCCTCAGAGTCGAACTCACAACATCTCGCAGCCCAAGAAAAAAGCCTACCACTACAGCAACACAGAGAAGTGTGAAACTGACTCTACATTAATTCACATAATCCTAGTGACTGCGCACACAACATGGCCAAACAAAAGCAAAAGACAGTACCTGGCCTATCATTCCAATTAAAACTCATAGGCAACATAGTCCATTGGACTAGGCAATAACATGCAGCCATACAACGTCCATGGGCCTTGCCTCAAAGTCGAACTCACAACCTCTCGCAGCTCAAGCAAAGAGCCTACCACTACACCAACACAGAGAAATGTGAACCAGACTCTACATTAATTCACATAATCCTAGTGACTGCGCACACAACATGGCCAAACAAAAGCAAAAGGCAGTACCTGGCCTATCAATCCAATGGGAACTCATAGGCAACACAGTCAATTGAACTACGCAATTATATGCAGCCATACAAACTCCATGGGCCTTGCCTCAGAGTCGAACCCACAACCTCTCGCAGCTTAAGCAAAGAGCCTACCCCTAAACCAACACAGAGAAGTTGGGAACCGACTCTACATTAATTCACATAATCCTAGTGACTGCGCACACAACATGGCCAAACAAAAGCAAAAGGCAGTACCTGGCCTATCAATCCAATGGAAACTCATAGGCAACACAGTCCATTGGACTAGACAATTACATGGAGACATACAAAGTCCATGGGCCTTGCCTCAGAGTCAAACCCACAACCTCGCGCAGCCAAGCAAAGAGCCTACTACTACACCAACACAGAAAAGTGAGAAACTGGTACTACATTAATTCACATAATCCTACCGACTGCGCACACAGCATGGCCAAACAAAAGCAAAAGTCAGTACCTGGCTTATCAATCCAATGGAAACTCATAGGCAACACAGTCCATTGGACTAGAAAATTACATGGAGACATACAAAGTCCATGGGCCTTGCCTCAGAGTCAAACCCTCAACCTCTCGCAGCCAAGCAAAGAGCCTACCACTACACCAACACAGAGAAGTGGGAAACTGTTTCTACATTAATTCACATAATCCTACCGACTGCGCACACAACATGGCTAAACAAAAGACAATACCTGGCCTATCAATTCAATGGAAACTCATTGGCAACACAGTCCATTGGACTAGGCAATTACATGCAGCCATACAAAGTCCATGGGCTTTGCCTAAAAGTCAAACCCACAACTTCTCGCAGCCCAAGCAAGGAGCCTACCACTACACCAACACAGAGAAGTGGGAAACTGATTCTACATTAATTCACATAATCCTACCGACTGCGCACACAACATGGCCAAACAAAAGACAATACCTGGCCTATCAATCCAATGAAAACTCATAGGCAACACAGTCCATTAGACTAGTCAAATACATGCAGCCATACAAAGTTCATGGGCCTTGCCTCAGAGTCGAACCCACATCCTCTTGGAGAACAAGCAAAGAGCCTACCACTAAACCAACACAGAGAAGTTGGAAACTGACTCTACATTAATTCACATAATCCTAGTGACTGCGCACACAACATGGCCAAACAAAAGCAAAAGACATTACCTGGCCTATCAATCCAATGTAAACTCATAGGTAACACAGTACATTGGACTAGGCAATTGCATGCAGCTATACAAAGCCCATGGGCCTTGCCCCAGAGTCAAACCCACAACCTCTCGTAGCCCAAGCAAAGAGCCTACCAATACACCAACACAGAGAAGTGGAAAACAGATTCTACATTAATTCACATAATCCTAGTGACTGCGCACACAACATGGCCAAACAAAAGCAAAAGACGGTACCTGGCCTATCAATCCAATGGAAACTCATAGGCAACGCAATCAATTGGACTAGGCAATTACATGCAGCCATACAAAGTCCATGGGCCTTGTCTCAGAGTCAAACCCACAACCTCTCTCAGCCCAAGCAAAGAGCCTACCACTACACCAACACAGAGAAAAGCGAAACTGACTCAACATAAATTCACATAATCCTAGTGACTGCGCACACAACATGGCCAAACAAAAGCAAAAGACAGTCCCTGGCCTATCAATCCAATGGAAACTCATAGACAACATAGTCCATTGGACTAGGCAATTACATGCAGCCATACAAAGTCCATGGGCCTTGCCTCAGAGTCAAACCCACAACCTCTGGCAGAACAAGCAAAGAGCTTACAACTACACCAACACAAAAAAGTAGGAAGCTGCGTCTACATTAATTCACATATTCCTAGTGACTGCGCACACAACATGGCCAAACAAAAGCAAAAGACATTACCTGGCCTATCAAACCAGTGGAAACTCATAGGCAACACAGTCCATTGGACAAGACAATTACATGCAGCCATACAAAGTCCATGGGCTTTGCCTCAGAGTAAAACCCACAATTTCTCGCAGCCCAAGCAAAGAGCCTACCACTACACCAACACAGAGACGTTGGTAACAGAGTTTACATTAGTTCACATAATCCTAGTGACTGTGCACACAACATGGCCAAACAAATGCAAAAGACATTATCTGGCCTATCAATCCAATGGAAACTCATAGGCAACACAGTCCATTAGACTATGCAAATACATGCAGCCATACAAAGTTCATGGGCCTTGCCTCAGAGTCGAACCCACAACCTCTTGGAGAACAAGCAAAGAGCCTACCACTAAACCAACACAGAGAAGTAGGTGAATGACTCTACATTAATTCACATAATCCTAGTGACTGCGCACACAACATGGCCAAACAAAAGCAAAAGACAGTATCTGGCCTATCAATCCAATTGAAGCTCATAAGCAACATAGTCCATTGGACTAGGCAATAACATGCAGCCATACAATGTCCATGGGCCTTGCCTCAAAGTCGAACTCACAACCTCTTGCAGTTTAAGCAAAGAGCCTACTACTACACCAACACAGAGAAATGTGAACCTGACTCTACATTAATTCACATAAACCTAGTGACTGCGCACACAACATGGCCAAACGAAAGCAAAAGTCAATACCTGGCCTATCAATCCAATGGAAACTCATAGGCAACACAGTCCATTATACTAGGCAATTACATGCAGCCATAAAAAGTCCAAGGGCCTTGCCTCAGAGTCAAATCCACAACCTCTCGCAGCTCAAGCAAAGAGCCTACCACTACACCAACACAGAGAAATGTGAAACTGACTCTATATTAATTCACATAATCCTAGTGACTGCGCACACAACATGGCCAAACGAAAGCAAAAGTCAATACCTGGCCTATCAATCCAATGGAAACTCATAGGCAACGCAATCAATTGGACTAGGCAATTACATGCAGCCATACAAAGTCCATGGGCCTTGTCTCAGAGTCAAACCCACAACCTCTCTCAGCCCAAGCAAAGAGCCTACCACTACACCAACACAGAGAAAAGCGAAACTGACTCAACATAAATTCACATAATCCTAGTGACTGCGCACACAACATGGCCAAACAAAAGCAAAAGACAGTCCCTGGCCTATCAATCCAATGGAAACTCATAGACAACATAGTGCATTGGACTAGGCAATTACATGCAGCCATACAAAGTCCATGGGCCTTGCCTCAGAGTCAAACCCACAACCTCTGGCAGAACAAGCAAAGAGCTTACAACTACACCAACACAAAAAGTAGGAAGCTGCGTCTACATTAATTCACATATTCCTAGTGACTGCGCACACAACATGGCCAAACAAAAGCAAAAGACATTACCTGGCCTATCAAACCAGTGGAAACTCATAGGCAACACAGTCCATTGGACAAGACAATTACATGCAGCCATACAAAGTCCATGGGCTTTGCCTCAGAGTAAAACCCACAATTTCTCGCAGCCCAAGCAAAGAGCCTACCACTACACCAACACAGAGACGTTGGTAACAGAGTTTACATTAGTTCACATAATCCTAGTGACTGTGCACACAACATGGCCAAACAAATGCAAAAGACATTATCTGGCCTATCAATCCAATGGAAACTCATAGGCAACACAGTCCATTAGACTATGCAAATACATGCAGCCATACAAAGTTCATGGGCCTTGCCTCAGAGTCGAACCCACAACCTCTTGGAGAACAAGCAAAGAGCCTACCACTAAACCAACACAGAGAAGTAGGTGAATGACTCTACATTAATTCACATAATCCTAGTGACTGCGCACACAACATGGCCAAACAAAAGCAAAAGACAGTATCTGGCCTATCAATCCAATTGAAGCTCATAAGCAACATAGTCCATTGGACTAGGCAATAACATGCAGCCATACAATGTCCATGGGCCTTGCCTCAAAGTCGAACTCACAACCTCTTGCAGTTTAAGCAAAGAGCCTACTACTACACCAACACAGAGAAATGTGAACCTGACTCTACATTAATTCACATAAACCTAGTGACTGCGCACACAACATGGCCAAACGAAAGCAAAAGTCAATACCTGGCCTATCAATCCAATGGAAACTCATAGGCAACACAGTCCATTATACTAGGCAATTACATGCAGCCATAAAAAGTCCAAGGGCCTTGCCTCAGAGTCAAATCCACAACCTCTCGCAGCTCAAGCAAAGAGCCTACCACTACACCAACACAGAGAAATGTGAAACTGACTCTATATTAATTCACATAATCCTAGTGACTGCGCACACAACATGGCCAAACGAAAGCAAAAGTCAATACCTGGCCTATCAATCCAATGGAAACTCATAGGCAACACAGTCCTTTGGACTAGGCAATTAGATGCAGCCATACAAAGTCCATGAGCCTTGCATTTGAGTCGAACTCACAACCTCTCCCAGCCCAAGCAAAGAGCCTACCACTACACCAACACAGAGAAGTGGGAAACTGACTCAACATTAATTCACATAATCCTAGTGACTGCGTACAAAACATGGCCAAACAAAAGCAAAAGAAGGCACCTGGCCTATCAATCCAATGGAATCTCATAGGTAACACAGTCCATTGGACTATGCAATTACATGCAGCCATAAAAAGTCCATGGGCCTTGCCTCAGAGTCGAACTCACAACCTCTCGCAGCCCAAGAAAAAAGCCTACCACTACAGCAACACGGAGAAGTGTGAAACCGACTCTACATTAACTCACATAATCCTAGTGACTGCGCACACAACATGGCCAAACAAAAGCAAAAGACAGTACCTGGCCTATCAATCCAATGGAAACTCAGAGGCAACCCCATCCATTGGACTAGGCAATTACATGCAGCCATACAGAGTCTATCCCACAACCTCTGGCAGAACAAGCAAAGAGCCTACAACCACACCAACACAAAGAAGTAGGAAGCTGCATCTACATTAATTCACATAATCCTAGTGACTGCGCACACAACATGGCCAAACAGAAGCAAAAGACATTACCTGGCCTATCAAGCCAATGGATACTCATAGGCAACACAGTCCATTGAACTAGGCAATTACATGCAGCCATACAAAGTCCATGGGCCTTGCCTCAGAGTCAAACCCACAACTTCTCGCAGCCAAGCAAAGCGCCTTCCACTACACCAACACAGAGAAGTGGGAAACTGATTCTACATTAATTCACATAATCCTACCGACTTCGCACACAACATAACCAAACTAAAGACAATACCTGGCCTATCAGTCCAATGAAAACTCATAGGCAACACAGTTCATTGGACTAGGCAATTACATGCAGCCATACAAAGTCTATGGGCTTTGCCTCAGAGTCAAACCCACATTTTCTCGCAGACCAAGAAAAGAGCCTACCACTACACCAACACAGAGAAGTTGAAAACTGCGTTTACATTAGTTCACATAATCCTAGTGACTGCGCACACAACATGGCCAAACAAAAGCAAAAGGTAGTACCTGGCCTATCAATCTAATAGGAACTCATAGGTAACACAGTCAACTGAAATAGGCAATTACATGCATCCATACAAACTCCATGGGCCTTGCCTCAAAGTCGAACCAACAACCTTTCGCAGCTTAAGCAAAAAGACTACCTCTACACCAACACAGAGAAGTAGGTAAAGGACTCTACATTAATTCACATAATCCTAGAGACTGCGCACACAACATGGCCAAACAAATGCAAAAGACATTATCTGGCCTATCAATCCAATGAAATCATAGGCAACATAGTCCATTAGACTAAGCAAATATATGCAGCCATGCAAAGTTAATGGGCCTTGCCTCAGAGTCGAACCCACAACCTCTTGGAGAACAAGCAAAGAGCCTACCACTAAACCAACACAGAGAAGTTGGAAACAAACTCTACATTAATTCACAGAATCCTAGTGACTGCGCACACAACATGGCAAAACAAAAGCAAAAGACAGCACCTGGCCTATCAATCCAATGGAAACTCAAAGCTAACACAGTACATTGGACTAGGCAATTACATGCAGCCATACAAAGCCCATTGGCCTTGCCCCAGAGTCGAACCCACACCCTCTCGTAGCCCAAGGAAAGAGCCTACTAATACACCAACACAGAGAAGTGGAAAACCAATTCTTCATTAATTCACATAATCCTAGTGACTGCGCACATAACATGGCCAAACAAAAGCAAAAGACAGTACCTGGCCTATCAAACCAATGGAAACTCATAGGCAACACAGTCCATTGGACTAGACAATTACATGGAGACATACAAAGTCCATGGGCCTTGCATTAGAGTCGAACCCACAACCTCTCGCAGCCCAAGCAAAGAGCCTACCACTACACCAACACAGAGAAGTGGGAAACTGTTTCTACATTAATTCAAATAATCCTACCGACTGCGCACACAACATGGCCAAACAAAAGACAATACCTGGCCTATCAATTCAAAGGAAACTCATAGGCAACACAGTCCATTGGACTTGGCAATTACATGCAGCCATACAAAGTCCATGGGCTTTGCCTCAGAGTCAAACCCACAATTTCTCGCAGCCCAAGGAAATAGCCTACGATTACACCAACACAGAGAAGTTGGAAACTGAGTTTACATTAGTTCACATAATCCTAGTGACTGCGCACACAACATGGCCAAACAAAAGACAATACCTGGCCTATCAATTCAATGGAAACTCATAGGCAACACAGTCAATTGAACTAGGCAATTACATGCTGCCATACAAACTCCATGGGCTTTGCCTCAGAGTCGAACCCACAACCTCTCGCAGTTTAAGCAAAGGGACTACCACTACACCAACACAGAGAAGAAGGTGAATGACTCTACATTAATTCACATAATCCTAGTGACTGCGCACATAACATGGCCAAACAAAAGCAAAAGACAGTACCTGGCCTATCAATCAAATTGAAACTCATAAGCAACAAAGAGACTACAACTACACCAACACAGAGAAGTAGGTGAATGACTCTACATTAATTCACATAATCCTAGTGACTGCGAACACAACATGGCCAAACAAAAGCAAAAGACAGTACCTTGCCTATCAATCCAATTGAAACTCATAGGCAACATAGTCCATTGGACTAGGCAATAACATGCAGCCATACAAAGTCCATGGGCCATGCCTCAAAGTCTAACTCACAAACTCTCGCAGCTCAAGCAAAGAGCCTACCACTACACCAACACAGAGAAATGTGAACCTGACTCTACATTAATTCACATAATCCTAGTAATGTACTGTGTTACCTATGAGTTTACATTGGATTGATAGGCCAGGTAATGTCTTTTGCTTTTGTTTGGCCATGGTTGTGCGCAGTCACTAGGATTATGTGAATTAATGTAGAGTCGGTTTCCAACTTCTCTGTGTTGGATTAGTGGTAGGCTCTTTGCTTGTTCTCCAAGAGGATGTGGGTTCGACTCTGAGGCAAGGCCCATGAACTTTATATGGCTGCATGTATTTGCCTAGTCTAATGGACTGTGTTGCCTATGAGTTTCCATTGGATTGATAGGCCAGGTGTTGTCTTTTGTTTGGCCATGTTGTGTGCGCAGTCGGTAGGATTATGTGAATTAATGTAGAATCAGTTTCCCACTTCTCTGTGTTGGTGTAGTGGTAGGCTCTTTGCTTGGCTGCGAGAGGTTGTGGGTTTGACTCTGAGGAAAGGCCCATGGACTTTGTATGTCTCCATGTAATTGTCTAGTCCAATGGACTGTGTTGCCTATGATTTTCCATTGGACTGATAGGCCAGGTACTGTCTTTTGCTTTTGTTTGGCCATGTTGTGTGCGCAGTCACTAGGATTATGTGAATTAATGTAAACTCAGTTACCAACTTCTCTGTGTTGGTGTAGTGGTAGGCTCTTTGCTTGGGCTGCGAGAAGTTGTGGGTTTGACTTTTAGGCAAAGCCCATGGACTTTGTATGGCTGCATGTAATTGCCTAGTCCAATGGACTGTGTTGCCTATGAGTTTCCATTGAATTGATAGGCCAGGTATTGTCTTTTGTTTGGCCGTGTTGTGTGCGCAGTCGGTAGGATTATGTGAATTAATGTAGAATCAGTTTCCCACTTCTCTGTGTTGGTTTAGGGGTAGGCTCTTTGCTTAAGCTGCGAGAGGTTGTGGGTTCGACTCTGAGGCAAGGCCCATGGAGTTTGTATGGCTGCATGTAATTGCGTAGTTCAATTGACTGTGTTGCGTATGAGTTCCCATTGGATTGATAGGCCAGGTACTGCCTTTTGCTTATGTTTGGCCATGTTGTGTTCGCAGTCACTAGGATTATGTGAATTAATGTAGAGTCAGGTTCACATTTCTCTGTGTTGGTGTAGTGGTAGGCTCTTTGCTTGAGCTGCGAGAGGTTGTGAGTTAGACTTTGAGGCAAGGCCCATGGACTTTGTATGGCTGCATGTTATTGCCTAGTCCAATGGACTATGTTGCCTATGAGTTTCAATTGGATTGATAGGCCAGGTACTGTCTTTTGCTTTTGTTTGGCCATGTTGTGTTCGCAGTCACTAGGATTATGTGAATTAATGTAGAGTCATTCACCTACTTCTCTGTGTTGGTGTAGTTGTAGTCTCTTTGCTTAAGCTGTGAGAGGTTGTGGGTTCGACTCTGAGGCAAAGCACATGGAGTTTGTATGGCAGCATGTAATTGCCTAGTTCAATTGACTGTGTTGCCTATGAGTTTCCATTGAATTGATAGGCCAGGTATTGTCTTTTGTTTGGCCATGTTGTGTGCGCAGTCACTAGGATTATGTGAACTAATGTAAACTCAGTTTCCAACTTCTCTGTGTTGGTGTAATCGTAGGCTATTAACTTGGGCTGCGAGAAATTGTGGGTTTGACTCTGAGGCAAAGCCCATGGACTTTGTATGGCTGCATGTAATTGCCAAGTCCAATGGACTGTGTTGCCTATGAGTTTCCTTTGAATTGATAGGCCAGGTATTGTCTTTTGTTTGGCCATGTTGTGTGCGCAGTCAGTAGGATTATTTGAATTAATGTAGAATCAGTTTCCCACTTCTCTGTGTTGGTGTAGTGGTAGGCTCTTTGCTTGGGCTGCGAGAGGTTGTGGGTTCGACTCTAATGCAAGGCCCATGGACTTTGTATGGCTGCATGTAATTGCCTAGTCCAATGTACTGTGTTAGCTTTGAGTTTCCATTGGATTGATAGGCCAGGTACTGTCTTTTGCTTTTGTTTGGCCATGTTGTGTGCGCAGTCACTAGGATTCTGTGAATTAATGTAGAGTCTGTTTCCAACTTCTCTGTGTTGGTTTAGTGGTAGGCTCTTTGCTTGTTCTCCAAGAGGTTGTGGGTTCGACTCTGAGGCAAAGCCCATTAACTTTGTATGACTTTGCTTAGTCTAATGGACTATGTTGCCTATGATTTCATTGGATTGATAGGCCAGATAATATCTTTTGCATTTGTTTGGCCATGTTGTGTGCGCAGTCACTAGGATTATGTGAATTAATGTAGAGTCATTTACCTACTTCTCTGTGTTGGTGTAGTGGTAGTCTCTTTGCTTAAGCTGCGAAAGGTTGTTGGGTCGACTTTGAGGCAAGGCCCATGGAGTTTGTATGGCTGCATGTAATTGCCTATTTTAGTTGACTGTGTTACCTATGAGTTCCTATTGGATTGATAGGCCAGGTACTACCTTTTGCTTTTGTTTGGCCATGTTGTGTGCGCAGTCACTAGGATTATGTGAACTAATGTAAACTCAGTTTTCAACTTCTCTGTGTTGGTGTAGTGGTAGGCTCTTTGCTTGGGCTGCGAGAAAATGTGGGTTTGACTCTGAGGCAAAGCCCATAGACTTTGTATGGCTGCATGTAATTGCCTAGTCCAATGTACTGTGTTGCCTATGAGTTTTCATTGGACTGATAGGCCAGGTAATGTCTTTTGTTTGGTTATGTTGTGTGCGAAGTCGGTAGGATTATGTGAATTAATGTAGAATCAGTTCCCAACTTCTCTGTGTTGGTGTAGTGGAAGGCGCTTTGCTTGGCTGCGAGAGATTGTGGGTTTGAGTCTGAGGCAAGGCCCATGGACTTTGTATGGCTGCATGTAATTGCCTAGTTCAATGGACTGTGTTGCCTATGAGTTTCCATTGGCTTGATAGGCCAGGTAATGTCTTTTGCTTCTGTTTGGCCATGTTGTGTGCGCAGTCACTAGGATTATGTGAATTAATGTAGATGCAGCTTCCTACTTCTTTGTGTTGGTGTGGTTGTAGGCTCTTTGTTTGTTCTGCCAAAGGTTGTGGGATAGACTCTGAGGCAAGGCCCATGGACTCTGTATGGCTGCATGTAATTGCCTAGTCCAATGGATGGGGTTGCCTCTGAGTTTCCATTGGATTGATAGGCCAGGTACTGTCTTTTGCTTTCGTTTGGCCATGTTGTGTGCGCAGTCACTAGGATTATGTGAATTAATGTAGAATCTGTTTTCCACTTCTCTGTGTTGGTGTATTGGTAGGATCTTTGCTTGGGCTGCGAGAAGTTGTGGGTTTGACTCTGAGGCAAGGCCCATGGACTTTTTATGGCTGCATGTAATTGCCTAGTCCAATGGACTGTGTTGCCTATGAGTTTCCATTGGATTGATAGGCCAGGTATGGAATTTTGCTTTCGTTTGGCCATGTTGTGTGCGCAGTCACTAGGATTATGTGAATTAATGTAGAGGCAGGTTCACATTTCTCTGTGTTGGTGTAGTGGTAAGCTCTTTGCTTGAGCTGCGAGAGGTTGTGAGTTCGACTTTGAGGCAAGGCCCATGGACTTTGTATGGCTGCATGTTATTGCCTAGTCCAATGGACTGTGTTGCCTATGAGTTTCCATTGGATTGATAAGCCAGGTACTGTCTTTTGCTTTTGTTTAGCCATGTTGTGTGCGCAGTCGGTAGGATTATGTGAATTAATGTAGAATCAGTTTCCCACTTCTCTGTATTGGTGTAGTGGAAGGCTCTTTGCTTGGCTGCGAGAGGTTGTGGGTTTGACTCTGAAGCAAGGCCCATGGACTTTGTATGTCTCCATGTAATTGTCTAGTCCAATGGACTGTGTTGCCTATGAGTTTCCATTGGATTGATAGGCCAGGTACTGTCTTTTGCTTTTGTTTGGCCATGTTGCGTGCGCAGTCACTAGGATTATGTGAATTAATGTAGAGTCAGTTTCCAACTTCTCTGTGTTGGTTTAGTGGTAGGCTCTTTGCTTGTTCTCCAAGAGGTTGTGGGTTCGACTCTGAGGCAAGGCCCATGAACTTTGTATGGCTGCATGTATTTGCCTAGTCTAATGGACTGTGTTGCCTATGAGTTTCCATTGGATTGATAGGCCAGATAATGTCTTTTGCATTTGTTTCGCAATGTTGTGTGCACAGTCACTAGGATTATGTGAACTAATGTAAACTCAAAAGAACCAATTGAATGACCAAAAAGTAAAGATAGCTACACTCATTTAAGCAGTAAGAACCTATAAAGATGTGAGTGAACCAGCCAATATAAAAGTATATAATCTTTATTGAAAAATTTGTTAAAAGACAAACACATAAAACAGACAATGATGAGGACACATACAATTAACCTCAGGTGAACCAAAATATACAAGCAATAAATAGCATAAGTGCATAATGGTCATGTATCGGAAAAAAAGTGCACCAAAAAAGGGGTGCTGTCCAAGTTTCTTTGAAGAGCCAATAGTCTTTAGGTAGATGAAGAGTGTCCCAAAGAACACCAATAAGGTGGAACTATATTAAATTTCAAGCTAAACAAAGCTTTTTTCTTCATTCAAGACTAAATGTATGAGAGCCACAATCCTATTGCTACAAAACGTGGCATATAACAGGGGAAACAAAGAATACATGTGTCTATGATATTAACAGGATATAATCCTATAAGATGCAAACATAATAGTTTATAAAAAGCAAATCCTGAATGGATCAGGTGGTATAACCACAACAATGTTTCCAAATGCCTACAGTCCCAAACAGGGGAGAAGCAGGATCTCAACCATACATATAAAGAAAAGGCAGAAACTGACACAAGTGTCAAAATATAACACTTTTTTCACAGGGCTGGACTAGGAGGCCATATTCCCAGTGTTATAATCAGATAGAAGGGCGGAATGGCTGCATTACCACAGTACTATACCTTTACAAGGAAACAGAGTCAGCCATAGGACCGACCCAAACACTGTGGTGAATCCACAAAAACACACACCAGAAGGGTGTTACAGGGCCCAGACTAAAAAGCCATATTCCCAGTACTATAGCCCACAGAAAGCTGCTTCGCCACGTCACGGCAAATCTCATTTGAAGCAGTCCTACACTAAAATATTTTTATAAAATGTGCCATGCGGCCTCACATATAAATAGCAGAACTGCTCTCAGCAGCACTCACCTGGTCTATTGCAGTCCCGTACCCATGACTGAGTCATGGCTGTGGGCGGGACAGGTCCAAGCAAATGCTGCATGAAGTATATATATATAGCCTGTGGACAAAGCCTGATGACCCAATGTGAACAGTCACCAAACGCCAAAGGTACCCCGACACGTGTTTCGCAGAAAAGCTTCTTCCAAGGGGAAACACGTGTCGGGGTACCTTTATCCTCAGGTTATTATCTTCCTGGTCTGTGTCTTTGTGGGCTTGCCACTCAGTGCTAAGGTTGGTTCTTATGGCTGACTTTGTTCCCTTGTAGGGGCAAATTACTGTGGTATTGCAGCCATGCTGCCTTTCTGTGGGCTATAGTACTGGGAATATGGCTTTTTAGTCTGGGCCCTGTAACACCCTTCTGGTGTGTGTTTTTGTGGATTCACCACAGTGTTTGGGTCGGTCCTATGGCTGACTCTGTTTCCTTGTAAAGGTATAGTACTGTGGTAATGCAGCCATTCCGCCCTTCTATCTGATTATAACACTGGGAATATGGCCTCCTAGTCCAGCCCTGTGAAAAAAGTGTTATATTTTGACACTTGTGTCAGTTTCTGCCTTTTCTTTATATGTATGGTTGAGATCCTGCTTCTCCCCTGTTTGGGACTGTAGGCATTTGGAAACATTGTTGTGGTTATACCACCTGATCCATTCAGGATTTACTTTTTATAAACTATTATGTTTGCATCTTATAGGATTATATCCTGTTAATATCATAGACACATGTATTCTTTGTTTCCCCTGTTATATGCCACGTTTTGTAGCAATAGGATTGTGGCTCTCATACATTTAGTCTTGAATGAAGAAAAAAGCTTTGTTTAGCTTGAAATTTAATATAGTTCCACCTTATTGGTGTTCTTTGGGACACTCTTCATCTACCTAAAGACTATTGGCTCTTCAAAGAAACTTGGACAGCACCCCTTTTTTGGTGCACTTTTTTTCCGATACATGACCATTATGCACTTATGCTATTTATTGCTTGTATATTTTGGTTCACCTGAGGTTAATTGTATGTGTCCTCATCATTGTCTGTTTTATGTGTTTGTCTTTTAACAAATTTTTCAATAAAGATTATAAACTTTTATATTGGCTGGTTCACTCACATCTTTATAGGTTCTTAATGTAAACTCAGTTTCCATCTTGTCTGTGTTGGTGTAGTGGTAGGCTCTTTGCTTGGGCTGCGAGAAATTGTGGGTTTGACTCAGAGGCAAAGCCCATGGACTTTGTATGGCTGCATGTAATTGCCAAGTCCAATGGACTGTGTTGCCTACGAGTTTCCATTGGATTGATAGGCCAGGTATTGTCTTTTGCTTTTGTTTGGCCATGTTGTGTGCGCAGTCACTAGGATTATGTGAATTAATGTAGAATCCGTTTCCCACTTCTCTGTGTTGGTCTAGTGGAAGCTGCTTTGCTTGGCTGCGAGAGGTTGTGGGTTTGACTCTGCGGCATGGCCCATGGACTTTGTATGGCTGCATGTAATCGCCTAGTTCAATGGACTGTGTTGCCTATGAGTTTCCATTGGATTGATAGGCCAGGTAATGTCTTTTGCTTTTGTTTGGCCATGTTGTGTGCGCATTCACTAGGATTATGTGAATTAATGTAGACGCAGCTTCCTACTTCTTTGTGTTGGTGTAGTTGTAGGCTCTTTGCTTGTTCTGCCAGAGGTTGTGGGTTTGACTCTGAGGCAAGGCCCATGGACTTTGTGAGGCTGCATGTAATTGCCTATTCCAATGGACTATGTTGTCTATGAGTTTCCATTGGATTGATAGGCAAAGGACTGTCTTTAGCTTTTGTTTGGCCATGTTGTGTGCGCAGTCACTAGGATTATGTGAATTTATGTTGAGTCAGTTTCGCACTTCTCTGTGTTGGTGTAGTGGTAGGCTCTTTGCTTGGGCTGTGAGAGGTTGTGGGTTTGACTCTGAGGCAAGGCCCATGGACTTTGTATGGCTGCATGTAATTGCCTAGTCCAATGGATTGATAGGCCAGGTACTGTCTTTTGTTTTCGTTTGGCCATGTTTTGTGCGCAGTCACTAGGATTATGTGAGTTAATGTAGAGACAGTTTCATACTTCTCTGTGTTGCTGAAGTGGTAGGCTTTTTTGTTGGGCTGCGAGAGGTTGTGAGTTCGACTCTGAGGCAAGGCCCATGGACTTTTTATGGCTGCATGTAATTGCCTAGTCCAATGGACTTTGTTGCCTATGAGTTTCCATTGGATTGATAGGCCAGGTATTGACTTTTGCTTTCGTTTGGCCATGTTGTGTGCGCAGTCACTAGGATTATGTGAATTAATGTAGAGTCAGTTTCACATTTCTCTGTGTTGGTGTAGTGTTAGGCTCTTTGCTTGGGCTGCGAGAGGTTGTGGGTTTGACTCTGAGGCAAGGCCCATGGACTTTTTATGGCTGCATGTAATTGCCTAGTCCAATGGACTGTGTTACCCATGAGTTTCAATTGGAATGATAGGCCAGGTACTGTTTTTTGCTTTTGTTTGGCCATGTTGTATGCGCAGTCACTAGGATTATGTGCATTAATGTAGAATCATTCTCCTACTTCTCTGTGCTGCCTCTCGCAGCTCAAGCAAAGAGCCTACCACTACACCAACACAGAGAAATGTAAACCTGACTCTACATTATTTCACATAATCCTAGTGACTGCGCACACAACATGGCCAAACGAAAACAAAAGACAGTAACTGGCCTATCAATCCAATAGAAACTCATAGGCAACACAGTCCATTGGACTAAGCAATTACATGCATCCATTCAAAGTCCATGAGCCTTGCATTAGAGTCGAACCCTCAACATCTCGCAGCCCAAGCAAAGAGCCTACCACTACACCAACACAGAGAAGTGGGAAACTGACTCTACATTAATTCCCATAACCCTAGTGACTGCGCACACAACATGGTCAAACAAAAGCAAAAGGCAGTACCTGGCCTATCAATCCAATGGAAACTCATAGGCAACATCGTCCATTGGACTAGGCAATTACATGCAGCCATACAAAGTCCATGGGCCTTGCCTCAGAGTCAAACCCACAACCTCTGGCAGAACAAGCAAAGAGCCTACAACTACAAAAACACAAAGAAGTAGGAAGCTGCGTCTACATTAATTCACATAATCCTAGTGACTGCGCACACAACATGGCCAAACAAAAGCAGAAGACATTACCTAGCCTATCAAGCCAATAGAAACTCATAGGCAACACAGTCAATTGAACTAGGCGATTACATGCAGCCATACAAACTCCATGGGCCTTGCCTCAGAGTCGAACCCACAACATCTCGCAGCCCAAGCAAAGAGCCTACCACTACACCAACACAGAGAAATTGGAATCTGAGTTTACATTAGTTCACATAATCCTAGTGACTGCGCACACAACATGGCCAAACAAAAGCAAAAGACAGTACCTGGCCTATCAATCCGATGGGAACTCATAGGCAACACAGTCAATTGAACTAGGCGATTACATGCAGCTATACAAACTCCATGGGCCTTGCCTCAGAGTCGAACCCACAACCTCTCGCAGCTTAAGCAAAGAGACTACCACTACACCAACACAGAGAATTAGGTGAATGACTCTACATTAATTCACATAATCCTAGTGACTGCGCACACAACATGGCCAAACAAAAGCAGAAGACATTACCTAGCCTATTAATCCAATGGAAACTCATAGGCAACGCAATCCTTTGGACTAGGCAATAACATGCAGCCATACAAAGTCCATGGGCCTTGCCTCAGAGTCAAAACCACTACTTCTCAAAGCCCAAGCAAAGAGCCTACCACTACACCAACACAGAGAAGTAGGAGAATGATTCTACATTAATTCACATAATCCTAGTGACTGCGCACACAACATGGCCAAACAAAAGCAAAAGACAGTACCTGGCCTATCATTCCAATTGAAACTCATAGGTAACATAGTCCATTGGACTAGGCAATAACATGCAGCCATACAAAGTCCATGGGCCTTGCCTCAGAGTCGAACTCACAACCTCTCGCAGCCCAAGAAAAAAGCCTACCACTACAGCAACACAGAGAAGTGTGAACCTGACTCTACATTAATTCACATAATCCTAGTGACTGCGCACACAACATGGCCAAACAAAAGCAAAAGACAGTACCTGGCCCATCAATCCAATGGAAACTCATAGGCAACACAGTCCATTGGACTAGACAATTACCTGGAGACATACAAAGTCCATGGGCCTTGCCTCAGAGTCAAACCCACAACCTCTCGCAGCCAAGCAAAGAGCCTACCACTACACCAACACAGAGAAGTGGGAAACTGATTCTACATTAATTCACATAATCCTACCGACTGCGCACACAACATGGCCAAACAAAAGAAAATACCTGGCCTATCAATCCAATGGAAACTCATAGGCAACACAGTCCATTAGACTAGGCAAATACATGCAGCCATACAAAGCCCATGGGCCTTGCCCCAGAGTCGAACCCACAACCTCTTGTAGCCCAAGCAAACAGCCTACAAATACACCAACACAGAGAAGTGGATAACTGATTCTACATTAATTCACATAATCCTAGTGACTGCGCACACAACATGGCCAAACAAAAGCAAAAGACATTACCTGGCCTATAAATCCAATAGAAACTCATAGGCAAAGCAATCAATTGGACTAGGCAATTACATGCAGCCATACAAAGTCCATGGGCCTTGCCTCAGAGTCGAACCCACAACCTCTTGTAGCCCAAGCAAAGAGCTTACAACTACACCAACACAAAAAAGTAGGAAGCTGCGTCTACATTAATTTACATATTCCTAGCGACTGCGCACACAACATGGCCAAACAAAAGCAAAAGACATTACCTGGCCTATCAAGCCAATGGAAACTCATAGGCAACACAGTCCATTGGACTAAACAATTACATGCAGCCATACAAAGTCCATGGGCTTTGCCTCAGAGTCAAACCCACAATTTCTCGCAGCCCAAGCAAAGAGCCTCCAAAACACCAACACAGACAAGTTGGAAACTGAGTTTACATTAGTTCACATAATCCTAGTGACTGTGCACACAACATGGCGAAACAAATGCAAAAGACATTATCTGGCCTATGAATCCAATGGAAACTCATAAGCAACACAGTCCATTAGACTAGGCAAATACATGCAGCCATACAAAGTTCATGGGCCTTGCCTCAGAGTCGAACCCACAACCTCTTGGAGAACAAGCAAAGAGCCTACCACTAAACCAACACAGAGAAGTTGGAAACTGATTCTACATTAATTCACATAATCCTACCGACTGCGCACACAACATGGCTAAACAAAAGCAAAAGACAGTACCTGGCTTATCAATCCAATGGAAACTCATAGGCAACACAGTCCATTGGACTAGGCAATAACATGCAGCCATAAAAAGTCCATGGGCCTTGCCTCAGAGTCAAACCCACAACCTCTCGCAGCTCAAGCAAAGAGCCTACCACTACACCAACACAGAGAAATGTGAACCTGCCTCTACATTAATTCACATAATCCTAGTGAGTGCGCACACAACATGGCCAAACGAAAACAAAAGACAGTACCTGGCCTATCAATCCAATGGAAACTCATAGGCAACACAGTCCATTGGACTAGGCAATTACATGCAGCCATAAAAAGTCCATGGGCCTTGCCTCAGAGTCAAACCCACAACCTCTCGCAGCCCAAGCAAAGAGCCTAACACTACACCAACACAGAGAAATGTGAAACTGACTCTACATTAATTCACATAATCCTAGTGACTGCCCACACAACATGGCCAAACGAAAGCAAAAGACATTACCTGGCCTATCAATCCAATGGAAACTCATAGGCAACAAAGTCCATTGGACTAGGCAATTACATGCAGCCATACAAAGTCCATGGGCCTTGCCTCAGAGTCAAACCCACAACCTCTCGCAGCCAAGCAAAGCGCCTTCCACTACACCAACACAGAGAAGTGGGAAACTGATTCTACATTAATTCACATAATCCTACCGACTTCGCACACAACATAACCAAACAAAAGACATTACCTGGCCTATCAGTCCAATGAAAACTCATAGGCAACACAGTACATTGGACTAGGCAATTACATGCAGCCATACAAAGTCTATGGGCTTTGCCTCAGAGTCAAACCCACATTTTCTCGCAGCCCAAGCAAAGTGCCTACCACTACACCAACACAGAGAAGTTGAAAACTGAGTTTACATTAGTTCACATAATCCTAGTGACTGCGCACACAACATGGCCAAACAAAAGCAAAAGGTAGTACCTGGCCTATCAATCCAATAGGAACTCATAGGTAACACGGTCAACTAAAATAGGCAATTACATGCAGCAATACAAACTCCATGGGCCTTGCCTCAATGTCGACCCAACAACCTTTCGCAGCTTAAGCAAAGAGACTACCACTACACCAACACAGAGAAGTAGGTAAATGACTCTACATTAATTCACATAATCCTAGTGACTGCGCACACAACATGGCCAAACAAATGCAAAAGATATTATCTGGCCTATCAATCCAATGAAATCATAGGCAACATAGTCCATTAGACTAAGCAAAGTCATACAAAGTTAATGGGCCTTGCCTCAGAGTCGAACCCACCACCTCTTGGAGAACAAGCAAATAGCCTACCACTAAACCAACACAGAGAAGCTGGAAACAGACTCTACATTAATTCACAGAATCCTAGTGACTGCGCACACAACATGGCCAAACAAAAGCAAAAGACAGTACCTGGCCTATCAATCCAATGGAAACTCAAAGCTAACACAGTACATTGGACTAGGCAATTACATGCAGCCATACAAAGTCCATGGGCCTTGCATTAGAGTCGAACCCACAACCTCTCGCAGCCCAAGCAAAGAGCCTACCACTACACCAACACAGAGAAGTGGGAAACTGATTCTACATTAATTCAAATAATCCTACTGACTGCGCACACAACATGGCCAAACAAAAGACAATACCTGGCCTATCAATTCAAAGGAAACTCATAGGCAACACAGTCCATTGGACTTGGCAATTACATGCAGCCATACAAAGTCCATGGGCTTTGCCTCAGAGTCAAACCCACAATTTCTCGCAGCCCAAGTTAATAGCCTACGATTACACCAACACAGAGAAGTTGGAAACTGAGTTTACATTAGTTCACATAATCCTAGTGACTGCGCACACAACATGGCCAAACAAAAGACAATACCTGGCCTATCAATTCAATGGAAACTCATAGGCAACACAGTCAATTGAACTAGGCAATTACATGCTGCCATACAAACTCCATGTGCTTTGCCTCAGAGTCGAACCCACAACCTCTCACAGCTTAAGCAAAAGACTACAACTACACCAACACAGAGAAGTAGGTGAATGACTCTACATTAATTCACATAATCCTAGTGACTGCGAACACAACATGGCCAAACAAAAGCAAAAGACAGTACCTGGCCTATCAATCCAATTGAAACTCATAGGCAACATAGTCCATTGGACTAGGCAATAACATGCAGCCATACAAAGTCCATGGGCCTTGCCTCAAAGTCTAACTCACAACCTCCCGCAGCTCAAGCAAAGAGCCTACCACTACACCAACACAGAGAAATGTGAACCTGACTCTACATTAATTCACATAATCCTAGTGACTGCGAACACAACATGGCCAAACATAAGCAAAAGGCAGTACCTGGCCTATCAATCCAATGGGAATTCATAGGCAACACAGTCAATTGAACTACGCAATTACATGCAGCCATACAAACTCCATGGGCCTTGCCTCAGAGTCGAACCCACAACCTCTCGCAGCTTAAGCAAAGAGCCTACCCCTAAACCAACACAGAGAAGTGGGAAACTGATTCTACATTAATTCACACAATCCTACCGACTGCGCACACAACACGGCCAAACAAAAGACAATACCTGGCCTATCAATTCAATGGAAACTCATAGGCAACACAGTCCATTGGACTAGGCAATTACATGCAGCCATACAAAGTCCATGGGCTTTGCCTAAAAGTCAAACCCACAACTTCTCGCAGCCCAAGCAAAGAGCCTACCACTACACCAACACAGAGAAGTTGGTAACTGAGTTTACATTAATTCACATAATCCTAGTGACTGCGCACACAACATGGCCAAACAAAAGCAAAAGACAGTACCTGGCCTATCAATCCAATGGAAAATCATAGGCAACACAGTCCATTGGACTAGACAATTACATGGAGACATACAAAGTCCATGGGCCTTTCCTCAGAGTCAAACCCACAACCTCTCGCAGCCAAGCAAAGAGCCTACCACTACACCAACACAGAGAAGTGGGAAACTGATTCTACATTAATTCACATAATCCTACCGACTGCGCACACAACATGGCCAAACAAAAGACAATACCTGGCCTATCAATCCAATGGAAACTCATAGGCAACACAGTCCATTAGACTAGGCAAATACATGCAGCCATATAAAGTTCATGGGCCTTGCCTCAGAGTCGAACCCACATCCTCTTGGAGAACAAGCAAAGAGCCTACCACTAATCCAACACAGAGAAGTTGGAAACCGACTCTACATTAATTCACATAATCCTAGTGACTGCGCACACAACATGGCCAAACAAAAGCAAAAGACATTACCTGGCCTATCAATCCAATGTAAACTCATAGGTAACACAGTACATTACTAGGATTATGTGAATTAATGTAGAGTCAGGTTCACATTTCTCTGTGTTGGTGTAGTGGTAGGCTTTTTTCTTGGGCTGCGAGAGGTTGTGAGTTCGACTCTGAGGCAAGGCCCATGGACTTTGTATGGCTGCATGTAATTGCCTAGTCCAATGGACTATGTTCTCTATGAGTTTCCATTGGATTGATAGGCCAGGGACTGTCTTTTGCTTTTGTTTGGCCATGTTGTGTGCGCAGTCACTAGGATTATGTGAATTTATGTTGAGTCAGTTTTGCTCTTCTCTGTGTTGGTGTAGTGGTAGGCTCTTTGCTTGGGCTGAGAGAGGTTGTGGGTTTGACTCTGAGACAAGGCCCATGGACTTTGTATGGCTGCATGTAATTGCCTAGTCCAATTGATTGCGTTGCCTATGAGTTTCCATTGGATTGATAGGCCAGGTACCGTCTTTTGCTTTTGTTTGGCCATGTTGTGTGCGCAGTCACTAGGATTATGTGAATTAATGTAGAGTCTGGTTCACATTTCTCTGTGTTGGTGTAGTGGTAGGCTCTTTGCTTGGCTGCGAGAGGTTGAGGGTTTGACTCTGAGGCAAGGCCCATGGACTTTGTATGTCTCCATGTAATTTTCTAGTCCAATGGACTGTGTTGCCTATGAGTTTCCATTGGATTGATAGGCCAGGTATTGTCTTTTGTTTAGCCATGTTGTGTGCGCAGTCGGTAGGATTATGTGAATTAATGTAGAGTCAGTTCCCAACTTCTCTGTGTTGGTTTAGGGGTAGGCTCTTTGCTTAACCTGCGAGAGGTTGTGGGTTCGACTCTGAGGCAAGGCCCATGGAGTTTGTATGGCTGCATATAATTGCGTAGTTCAATTGACTGTGTTGCCTATGAGTTCCCATTGGATTGATAGGCCAGGTACTGCCTTTTGCTTTTGTTTGGCCATGTTGTGTGCGCAGTCACTAGGATTATGTGAATTAATGTAGAGTCAGTTTCACACTTCTCTGTGTTGCTGTAGCGGTAGGCTTTTTTTCTTGGGCTGCGAGAGGTTGTGAGTTCGACTCTAATGCAAGGTTCATGGACTTTGTATAACTGCATGTAATTGCCTAGTCCACTGGACTGTGTTGCCTATGAGTTTCCATTGGATTGATAGGCCAGGTATTGACTTTTGCTTTCGTTTGGCCATGTTGTGTGCGCAGTCACTAGGATTATGTGAATTAATGTAGAGTCAGTTTCACATTTCTCTGTGTTGGTGTAGTGGTAGGATCTTTGCTTGGGCTGCGAGAAGTTGTGGGTTTGACTCTGAGGCAAGGCCCATGGACTTTTTATGGCTGCATGTAATTGCCTAGTCCAATGGACTGTGTTGCCTATGAGTTTCCATTGGATTGATAGGCCAGGTATGGACTTTTGCTTTCGTTTGGCCATGTTGTGTGCGCAGTCACTAGGATTATGTGAATTAATGTAGAGGCAGGTTCACATTTCTCTGTGTTGGTGTAGTGGTAGGCTCTTTGCTTGAGCTGCGTGAGGTTGTGAGTTCGACTTTGAGGCAAGGCCCATGGACTTTGTATGGCTGCATGTTATTGCCTAGTCCAATGGACTGTGTTGCCTATGAGTTTCCATTGGATTGATAAGCCAGGTACTGTCTTTTGCTTTTGTTTAGCCATGTTGTGTGCGCAGTCGGTAGGATTATGTGAATTAATGTAGAATCAGTTTCCCACTTCTCTGTATTGGTGTAGTGGTAGGCTCTTTGCTTGGCTGCGAGAGGTTGTGGGTTTGACTCTGAAGCAAGGCCCATGGACTTTGTATGTCTCCATGTAATTGTCTAGTCCAATGGACTGTGTTGCCTATGAGTTTCCATTGGATTGATAGGCCAGGTACTGTCTTTTGCTTTTGTTTGGCCATGTTGTGTGCGCAGTCACTAGGATTATGTGAATTAATGTAGAGTCAGTTTCCAACTTCTCTGTGTTGGTTTAGTGGTAGGCTCTTTGCTTGTTCTCCAAGAGGTTGTGGGTTCGACTCTGAGGCAAGGCCCATGAACTTTGTATGGCTGCATGTATTTGCCTAGTCTAATGGACTGTGTTGCCTATGAGTTTCCATTGGATTGATAGGCCAGATAATGTCTTTTGCATTTGTTTCGCAATGTTGTGTGCACAGTCACTAGGATTATGTGAACTAATGTAAACTCAGTTTCCATCTTGTCTGTGTTGGTGTAGTGGTAGGCTCTTTGCTTGGGCTGCGACAAATTGTGGGTTTGACTCAGAGGCAAAGCCCATGGACTTTGTATGGCTGCATGTAATTGTTTAGTCCAATGGACTGTGTTGCCTATGAGTTTCCATTGGCTTGATAGGCCAGGTAATGTCTTTTGCTTTTGTTTGGCCATGTTGTGTGCGCAGTCTCTAGGAATATGTGAATTAATGTAGACGCACCTTCCTACTTTTTTGTGTTGGTGTAGTTGTAAGCTCTTTGCTTGTTCTGCCAGAGGTTGTGGGTTTGACTCTGAGGCAAGGCCCATGGACTTTGTATGGCTGCATGTAATTGCCTAGTCCAATGGACTATGTTGTATATGAGTTTCCATTGGATTGATAGGCCAGGGACTGTCTTTTGCTTTTGTTTGGCCATGTTGTGTGTGCAGTCACTAGGATTATGTGAATTTATGTTGAGTCAGTTTCGCTCTTCTCTGTGTTGGTTTAGTGGTAGGCTCTTTGCTTGGGCTACAAGAGGTTGTGGGTTCGACTCTGAGGCAAGGCCCATGGACTTTGTATGGCTGCATGTAATTGCCTAGTCCAATTGATTGCTTTGCCTATGAGTTTCTATTGGATTGATAGGCCAGGTACTGTCTTTTGCTTTTGTTTGGCCATGTTGTGTGCGCAGTCACTAGGATTATGTGAATTAATGTAGAATCAGTTTTTCACTTCTCTGTGTTGGTGTATTGGTAGGCTCTTTGCTTGGGCTACGAGAGGTTGTGGGTTCGACTCTGGGGCAAGGCCCATGGGCTTTGTATGGCTGCATTTAATTGCCTAGTCTAATGTACTGTGTTACCTATGAGTTTCCATTGGATTGATAGGCCAGGTACTGTCTTTTGCTTTTGTTTGGCCATGTTGTGTGCGCAGTCACTAGGATTATGTGAATTAATGTAGAGTCGGTTTCCAACTTCTCTGTGTTGGTTTAGTGGTAGGCTCTTTGCTTGTTCTCCAAGAAGTTGTGGGTTCGACTCTGAGGCAAGGCCCATGAACTTTGTATGGCTGCATGTATTTGCCTAGTCTAATGGACTGTGTTGCCTATGAGTTTCCATTGGATTGATAGGCCAGGTATTGTCTTTTGTTTGGCCATGTTGTGTGCGCAGTCGGTAGGATTATGTGAATTAATGTAGAATCAGTTTCCCACTTATCTGTGTTGGTGTAGTGGTAGGCTCTTTGCTTGGCTGCGAGAGGTTGTGGGTTTGACTTTGAGGCAAGGCCCATGGACTTTGTATGGCTCCATGTAATTGTCTAGTTCAATGGACTGTGTTGCCTATGAGTTTCCATTGGCTTGATAGGCCAGGTAATGTCTTTTGCTTTTGTTTGGCCATGTTGTGTGCACATTCACTAGGATTATGTGAATTAATGTAGACGCAACTTCCTACTTCTTTGTGTTGGTGTAGTTGTAGGCTCTTTGCTTGTTCTGCCAGAGGTTGTGGGTTTGACTCTGAGGCAAGGCCCATGGACTTTGTATGGCTGCATGTAATTGTCAAGTCCAATGGACTGTGTTGCCTACGAGTTTCCATTGGATTGATAGGCCAGGTATTGTCTTTTGCTTTTGTTTGGCCATGTTGTGTGCGCAGTCACTAGGATTATGTGAATTAATGTAGAATCCGTTTCCCACTTCTCTGTGTTGGTGTAGTGGAAGCTGCTTTGCTTGGCTGCGAGAGGTTGTGGGTTTGACTCTGCGGCATGGCCCATGGACTTTGTATGGCTGCATGTAATCGCCTAGTTCAATGGACTGTGTTGCCTATGAGTTTCCATTGGCCTGATAGGCCAGGTAATGTCTTTTGCTTTTGTTTGGCCATGTTGTGTGCGCATTCACTAGGATTATGTGAATTAATGTAGACGCAGCTTCCTACTTCTTTGTGTTGGTGTAGTTGTAGGCTCTTTGCTTGTTCTGCCAGAGGTTGTGGGTTTGACTCTGAGGCAAGGCCCATGGACTTTGTGAGGCTGCTTGTAATTGCCTATTCCAATGGGCTATGTTGTCTATGAGTTTCCATTGGATTGATAGGCAAGGGACTGTCTTTAGCTTTTGTTTGGCCATGTTGTGTGCGCAGTCACTAGGATTATGTGAATTTATGTTGAGTCAGTTTCGCACTTCTCTGTGTTGGTGTAGTGGTAGGCTCTTTGCTTGGGCTGTAAGAGGTTGTGGGTTTGACTCTGAGGCAAGGCCCATGGACTTTGTATGGCTGCATGTAATTGCCTAGTCCAATGGATTGATAGGCCAGGTACTGTCTTTTGTTTTCGTTTGGCCATGTTTTGTGCGCAGTCACTAGGATTATGTGAGTTAATGTAGAGACAGTTTCACACTTCTCTGTGTTGCTGAAGTGGTAGGCTTTTTTGTTGGGCTGCGAGAGGTTGTGAGTTCGACTCTGAGGCAAGGCCCATGGACTTTGTATGGCTGCATGTAATTGCATAGTCCAATGGACTGCGTTACCTATGAGTTTCCATTGGATTGATAGGCCAGGTGCTTTCTTTTGCTTTTGTTTGGCCATGTTGTGTGCGCAGTCACTAGGAATATGTGAATTAATGTAGAGACAGTTTCACATTTCTCTTTGTTGGTGTAGTGGTAGGCTCTTTGCTTGGGCTTTGAGAGGTTGTGGGTTTGACTCTGAGGCAATGCCCGTTGACTTTTTATGGCTGCATGTAATTGCCTAGTCCAATGGACTTTGTTGCCTATGAGTTTCCATTGGATTGATAGGCCAGGTATTGACTTTTGCTTTCGTTTGGCCATGTTGTGTGCGCAGTCACTAGGATTATGTGAATTAATGTAGAGTCAGTTTCACATTTCTCTGTGTTGGTGTAGTGGTAGGCTCTTTGCTTGGGCTGCGAGAGGTTGTGGGTTTGACTCTGAGGCAAGGCCCATGGACTTTTTATGGCTGCATGTAATTGCCTAGTCCAATGGACTGTGTTGCCTATGAGTTTCCATTGGATTGATAGGCCAGGTACTGTCTTTTGTTTTCGTTTGGCCATGTTGTGTGCGCACTCACTAGGATTATGTGAATTAATGTAGAGGCAGGTTCACATTTCTCTGTGTTGGTGTAGTGGTAGGCTCTTTGCTTGAGCTGCGAGAGGTTGTGGGTTTGACTCTGAGGCAAGGCCCATGGACTTTTTATGGCTGCATGTTATTGCCTAGTCCAATGGACTGTGTTGCCTATGAGTTTCCATTGGATTGATAAGCCAGGTACTGTCTTTTGCTTTTGTTTAGCCATGTTGTGTGCGCAGTCGGTAGGATTATGTGAATTAATGTAGAATCAGTTTCCAACTTCTCTGTGTTGGTTTAGTGGTAGGCTCTTTGCTTGTTCTCCAAGAGGTTGTGGGTTCGACTCTGAGGCAAGGCCCATGAACTTTGTATGGCTGCATGTATTTGCCTAGTCTAATGGACTGTGTTGCCTATGAGTTTCCATTGGATTGATAGGCCAGATAATGTCTTTTGCATTTGTTTCGCCATGTTGTGTGCACAGTCACTAGGATTATGTGAACTAATGTAAACTCAGTTTCCAACTTGTCTGTGTTGTTGTAGTGGTAGGCTCTTTGCTTGGGATGCGAGAAATTGTGGGTTTGACTCTGAGGCAAAGCCCATGGACTTTGTATGGCTGCATGTAATTGTTTAGTCCAATGGACTGTGTTGCCTATGAGTTTCCATTGGCTTGATAGGCCAGGTAATGTCTTTTGCTTTTGTTTGGCCATGTTGTGTGCGCAGTCGCTAGGAATATGTAAATTAATGTAGACGCAGCTTCCTACTTTTTTGTGTTGGTGTAGTTGTAAGCTCTTTGCTTGTTCTGCCAGAGGTTGTGGGTTTGACTCTGAGGCAAGGCCCATGGACTTTGTATGGCTGCATGTAATTGCCTAGTCCAATGGACTATGTTGTATATGAGTTTCCATTGGATTGATAGGCCAGGGACTGTATTTTGCTTTTGTTTGGCCATGTTGTGTGCACAGTCACTAGGATTATGTGAACTAATGTAAACTCTGTACCAACTTCTCTGTGTTGGTGTAGTGGTAGGCTCTTTGCTTGGGCTACAAGAGGTTGTGGGTTCGACTCTGAGGCAAGGCCCATGGACTTTGTATGGCTGCATGTAATTGCCTAGTCCAATTGATTGCTTTGCCTATGAGTTTCTATTGGATTTATAGGCCAGGTAATGTCTTTTGCTTTTGTTTGGCCATGTTGTGTGCGCAGTCACTAGGATTATGTGAATTAATGTAGAATCAGTTTTCCACTTCTCTGTGTTGGTGTATTTGTAGGCTCTTTGCTTGGGCTACAAGAGGTTGTGGGTTCGACTCTGGGGCAAGGCCCATGGGCTTTGTATGGCTGCATGTATTTGCCTAGTCTAATGGACTGTGTTGCCTATGAGTTTCCATTGGATTGATAGGCCAGGTATTTTCTTTTGTTTGGCCATGTTGTGTGCGCAGTCGGTAGGATTATGTGAATTAATGTAGAATCAGTTTCCCACTTCTCTGTGTTGGTGTAGTGGTAGGCTCTTTGCTTGGCTGCGAGAGGTTGTGGGTTTGACTCTGAGGCAAGGCCCATGGACTTTGTATGTCTCCATGTAATTGTCTAGTCCAATGGACTGTGTTGCCTATGAGTTTCTATTGGATTTATAGGCCAGGTACTGTCTTTTGCTTTTGTTTGGCCATGTTGTGTGCGCAGTCACTAGGATTATGTGACCTAATGTAGAGTCAGGTTCACATTTCTCTGTGTTGGTGTAGTTGTAGGCCCTTTGCTAGAGCTGCGAGAGGTTGTGAGTTCAACTTTGAGGCAAGGCCCATGGACTTTGTATGGCTGCATGTTATTGCCTAGTCCAATGGACTATGTTACCTATGAGTTTCAATTGGAATGATAGGCCAGGTACTGTCTTTTGCTTTTGTTTGGCCATGTTGTGTGCGCAGTCACTAGGATTATGTGAATTAATGTAGAGTCTGTTTCACACTTCTCTGTGCTGATGTAGTGGTAGGCTTTTTTCTTGGGCTGCGAGAGGTTGTGAGTTCGACTCTGAGGCATGGCCCATGGACTTTGTATGGCTGCATGTAATTGCCTAGTCCAATGGACTATGTTGTCTATGAGTTTCCATTGGATTGATAGGCCAGGGACTGTCTATTGCTTTTGTTTGGCCATGTTGTGTGCGCAGTCACTAGGATTATGTGAATTTATGTTGAGTCAATTTCGCACTTCTCTGTGTTGGTGTAGTGGTAGGCTCTTTGCTTGGACTTTGAGAGGTAGTGGTTTTGACTCTGAGGCAAGGCCCATGGACTTTGTATGGCTGCATGTTATTGCCTAGTCCAAAGGATTGCGTTGCCTATGAGTTTCCATTGGATTAATAGGCCAGGTACTGTCTTTTGCTTTTGTTTGGCCATGTTGTGTGCGCAGTCACTAGGATTATGTGAATTAATGTAGAGTCATTCACCTAATTCTCTGTGTTGGTGTAGTGGTAGTCTCTTTGCTTAAGCTGCGAGAGGTTGTGGGTTCGACTCTGAGGCAAGGCCCATGGAGTTTGTATGGCTGCATGTAATCGCCTAGTTCAATTGACTGTGTTGCCTATGAGTTCCCATCGGATTGATAGGCCAGGTACTGTCTTTTGCTTTTGTTTGGCCATGTTGTGTGCGCAGTCACTAGGATTATGTGAACTAATGTAAACTCAGATTCCAACTTCTCTGTGTTGGTGTAGTGGCAGGCTCTTTGCTTGGGCTGCGAGAAATTGTGGGTTCGACTCTGAGGCAAGGCCCATGGAGTTTGTATGGCTGCATGTAATCGCCTAGTTCAATTGACTGTGTTGCCTATGAGTTTCCATTGGCTTGATAGGCTAGGTAATGTCTTCTGCTTTTGTTTGGCCATGTTGTGTGCGCAGTCACTAGGATTATGTGAATTAATGTAGACGCAGCTTCCTACTTCTTTGTGTTTTTGTAGTTGTAGGCTCTTTGCTTGTTCTGCCAGAGGTTGTGGGTTTGACTCTGAGGCAAGGCCCATGGACTTTGTATGGCTGCATGTAATTGCCTAGTCCAATGGACTATGTTGCCTATGAGTTTCCATTGGATTGATAGGCCAGGTACTGCCTTTTGCTTTTGTTTGACCATGTTGTGTGCGCAGTCACTAGGGTTATGGGAATTAATGTAGAGTCAGTTTCCCACTTCTCTGTGTTGGTGTAGTGGTAGGCTCTTTGCTTGGGCTGCGAGAGGTTGTGGGTTCGACTCTAATGCAAGGCTCATGGACTTTGAATGGCTGCATGTAATTGCTTAGTCCAATGGACTGTGTTGCCTATGAGTTTCTATTGGATTGATAGGCCAGTTACTGTCTTTTGTTTTTGTTTGGCCATGTTGTGTGCGCAGTCACTAGGATTATGTGAAATAATGTAGAGTCAGGTTTACATTTCTCTGTGTTGGTGTAGTGGTAGGCTCTTTGCTTGAGCTGCGAGAGGTTGTGAGTTCGACTTTGAGGCAAGGCCCATGGACTTTGTATGGCTGCATGTAATTGCCTAGTCCAATTGATTGCTTTGCCTATGAGTTTCTATTGGATTGATAGGCCAGGTACTGTCTTTTTCTTTTGTTTGGCAATGTTGTGTGCGCAGTCACTAGGATTATGTGAATTAATGTAGAGTCATTCACCTACTTCTCTGTGTTGGTGTAGTGGTAGTCTCTTTGCTTAAGCTGCAAGAGGTTGTGGGTTCGACTCTGAGGCAAGGCCCCTGGAGTTTGTATGGCTGCATGTAATTGCCTATTTCAATTAACTGTTTTGCCTATGAGTTCCCATTGGATTGATAGGCCAGGTACTGTCTTTTGCTTTTGTTTGGCCATGTTGTGTGCGCAGTCACTAGGATTATGTGAACTAATGTAAACTCAGTTTCCAACTTCTCTGTCTTGGTGTAGTGGTAGGCTCTTTGCTTGGGCTGCGAGAAATTGTGGGTTTGACTCTGAGGCAAAGCCCATGGACTTTATATGGCTGCGTGTAATTGCCTAGTCCAATGGACTGTGTTGCCTATGAGTTTCCATTGGATTGATTGGCCAGGTATTATCTTTTGTTTGGTTATGTTGTGTGCGCAGTCGGTAGGATTATGTGAATTAATGTAGAATCAGTTTCCCAGTTCTCTGTGTTGCTGTAGTGGAAGGTTCTTTGCTTAGCTGCAAGAGGTTGTGGGTTTGACTCTGAGGCAAGGCCCATGGAGTTTGTATGGCTGCATGTAATTGCCTAGTTCAATTAACTGTGTTGCCTATGAGTTCCCATTGGATTGATAGGCTAGGTACTGTCTTTTGCTTTTGTTTGGCCATGTTGTGTGCGCAGTCACTAGGATTATGTGAATTAATGTAGAAATGGTTTTCCACTTCTCTGTGTTGGTGTATTGGTAGGCTCTTTGCCTTGGCTATGAGAGGTTGTGGGTTTGACTCTGGGGCAAGGCCCATGGGCTTTGTATGGCTGCATGTAATTGCCTAGTGCAATGTACTGTGTTACCTATGAGTTTCCGTTGGATTGATAGGCCACGTACTGTCTTTTGCTTTTGTTTGGCCATGTTGTGTGCGCAGTCACTAGGATTATGTTAATTAATGTAGAGTCGGTTTCCAACTTCTCTGAGTTGGTTTAGTGGTAGGCTCTTTGCTTGTTCTCCAAGAGGTTGTGGGTTCGACTCTGAGGCAATGCCCATGAACTTTACATGGCTGCATGTAAGTGCCTAGTCTAATGGACTGTGTTGCCTATGAGTTTCCATTGGATTGATAGGCCAGATAATGTCTTTTGCATTTGTTTGGCCATGTTGTGTGCGTAGTCACTAGGATTATGTGAATTAATGTAGAGTCATTCACCTACTTCTCTGTGTTGGTGTAGTGGTAGGCTCTTTGCCCTGGCTACGAGAGTTTGTGGGTTCGACTCTGGGGCAAGACCCATGGGCTTTGTATGGCTGCATGTAATTGCCTAGTCCAATGTACTGTGTTACCTATGAGTTTCTATTGGATTGATAGGCTAGGTACTGTCTTTTGCTTTTGTTTGGCCATGTTGTGTGCGCAGTCACTAGGATTATGTTAATTAATGTAGAGTCGGTTTCCAACTTCACTGAGTTGGTTTAGTGGTAGGCTCTTTGCTTGTTCTCCAAGAGGTTGTGGGTTCGACTCTGAGGCAAGGCCCATGAACTTTGTTTGGCTGCATGTAATTGCCTAGTCTAATGGACTGTGTTGCCTATGAGTTTCCATTTGATTGAATGGCCAGGTACTGTCTTTTGTTTTCGTTTGGCCATGTTGTGTGCGCAGTCACTAGGATTATGTGAATTAATGCTATTGGATTTTTCAAGTCAGTATTCACACAGCAGTTTCTGCTATTTCATGTATTCCCCTTACATAGTCACTGGTGTGCATACCTTATCTCCCCATAGTGATGTTTTTTTAGGTTTTTGCACCCAGTTCGGACTTAGAATGGTGTTCCAAACGTTATTCCTATTTGTTAGTATTTTTTCGTTTGTGAACCCTCCCCAACCACACCTATTGCCAATCCATATCATACGCATAAATAGCCTGGGTCTCAGCTTCCCATACACGGTAGGTTTTTTAACTGCATGAGTGGACACACACAAGCTAGGGACCCCAACGTAGAGAAATACTTTGGCGTAGTGTTGGGGCTCTATTGCATTGATCAATTCAGTAGCTAAATTTCTCTTGATTCATATGTTCATGGCAGTAATGCAGATTCCATTTTTCACATATTCACTCTTGCATATAGCTATTGAATTTTTCAAGTCAGTATTCACACAGCAGTTTCTGCTATTTCATGTATTCCCCTTACATAGTCACTGGTGTGCAAACCTTATCTCACCATAGTGCCTGGGATCTGACCCAGACACTAGCAGTTTTGCACTCCTACCCAAAACTGGGCTGTTCCCTGAACTCACTACCTCCACGGTTCAACTCTTAACTGAACTTCAACTAACTAACTGGTTTTCCCACCTCCAGGCCTGTGAACTCCTTGGTGGGTGGGGCCAACCGCCTGGCACCGCCCCACCTGGTGTGGACATCAGCCCCTGGAGGGAGGCAACAACGGTTTTGTGTCTGACTAGTGTAACTATCCGGGAAAGGGGGTGTGTGTGTGTGTTATGTCTGTGACTAACTGGCTAGTCCAGGGCGTCACACTTGCACCCCCTTCTTGTGATGTGAAGGTGTGTAGTCAGTGCCTACGTGTAATTCCTGACACCACTCCTCTGGCTGACTTGGTGAGCTGTCACTGACTGGGTGGGGTGCAGTAATGGTGGATGCTGCTGCTGCTTGGATAGCATGTGTATCTACTGTGAACAGCTTATCAATGGTGGCAAATCGGGGCAGCTTAACCTCTTGCTCTCCGCAGTTCAACACTCTCACGCGCACTCTTCCCTTCCGTATTAATGAATAAAACTGTGATATAAATAGTATATAGATACCCCACAAATGCAGATAAAGGTAGGTTATGGGAAAAGGGAGAAGAGGGAAACAGGAAAATAGTGTAATAAAGTATACCTTCCAGGGGGGAGAGGAAATGGCAGCACAGCCAGTGGAGGTGAAGCAAGGGGAAGCCTGCAACTAAATTGTTGAGAGCATTATCACATGGTGACTGAGCCTGATTGTAACGGGAGCATAGAGGTGCCGATCCTGTCTTACCTGCGTTGGTGTAGAAGTGGGTTTCCAGTGGTGGAGTCAGCTGTGTGCAGTGGTGGCTGTGGGTTCTTTTATGTGCGACCGTAGTAATAGCTGCGCCCACTTCCTGTATGGGAGTGGAATGCAGTGAGGCTAATGGAACGCACGTCCACGTGCCGCGCCCCTGAAGGTAATACCGATCATTGAATACAAAAAAATTTCTCATACTACTGTATGGGGGTCCCTATATTTAATATGATATCCAAGCCACAGCATCCACCGTTACTTCACCACACCCATTCAGTGACAGCTCACCAAGTCAACCAGAGGAGTGGTGTAAGGAATTACACGTAGGCACTGACTCCACACCTTCACATCACAAGAAGCGGGTCCACAGGGTAGTGCAAGAATACGAGCAAGTCTTCAGCAAACATCCGCTAGACTTTGGGAGAATAAAAGGGGTCCATATTCATGGTTTAAGAACTTGGGTTCTAACGTGCCCAGAGTATGCTCCACTCTATGCTCCCTTTACAATCAGGCTCAGTCACCATGTGATAACGCTCTCAACTCTTTAGTTGCAGGCTTCCTTTTGCTTCACCTCCACTGGCTGTGCTGCCATTTCCTCTCACCCCCAGAAGGTATACTTTATTACACTATTTTCCTCTTTCCCTGTTCCCCCTTTTCCCATAACCTACCTTTATTTACAATTGTGGGGTATCTATATGATATTTACATCATAGTTTTATTCATTAGTGCGGAAGGGAAGAGTGCCCGTGAGAGTGTTAAACTGCGGAGAGCAGGAGGTTAAGCTGCCCCGACTTGCCACCATTGATAAGCTGTTCACAGTAGATACACATGCTATCCAAGTAGCAGCATCCACTATTACTGCACCCCACCCAGTCAGTGACTGCTCACCAAGTCAGCCAGAGGAGTGGTGTAAGGAATTACACGTAGGCACTGACTCCACACCTTCACATCACAAGAAGCGGGTCCACAGGGTAGTGCAAGAATACGAGCGAGCAAGTCTTCAGCAAACATCCGCTAGATTTTGGGGGAATAAAAGGGGTCCAACACTACATCCCCACAGGTGCACACCCACCCATCAAAGAGAGCTATAAGCCAATACCACCTTCACATTACCAGTGTACCAAGGACATGTTGAGCAACATGAAGGCGGCTGGGGTTATCCGTGACAGTTGTAGCCTTTGGGCAGCTCCGTTGGTCCTGTTAAAGAAGAAGGACAGCACCACTCCCCCGTATTGAGGAATCGCTAGCTGCATTGAGAACTGCAAATTATTTTTCTACCCTTGATCTCACTAGTCACTATTGGCTAGTGTCCGTTGCTGAGGCAGACCGGGGGAAGACCGCCTTTGCCACCCCTATGGCGCTGGAGGTCGGCAGACTGTTGTTCAAAAGCAGTGTCTGACGAACAAATTTGCTTCATCCTGAGGAACTGGCCAGTCGGTACGGCCCGGATGGTGGAGGGGGTATGAGCAGAAGAAGCATGCAGCAGTGCGTTGACTGATGTTTCCTTCCTATGGACGTCGGTCTGAACAATTCGCTCAGAACCGAATGAAATTTTAATATCCAGGAAGTCAACGCAACTGCTGCTATGCTTATGCGTCAATCTGATGTTAAAGGTGTTGTTATTAAGTTCCTCCATAAATGTCTCGAGCTGCTCCACAGTGCCCTGCCAAAAAATCAAAATATCATCAATATACCTTAGCCAGCACTGCACATGGGCGCCAGCCCCTGCACCTCCGTCACCAAAAACCAACCAATCCCAGTACCTCTGCCTTCTATCTAGGTGCCTTGAGTTATGTCCTGTAAACTGTCACAGCGACCCAGACACACATGTGTAGTAGGGGAATATCCCTGCTGAGATGCCAGTGCTAGAGCACTCGTTTGCTGTGGAGTTGAACGCTATGTGAGCAGTTCTTACCTTCAATGAGCAGAAGTCTCTTTTTTCAGATTTCAATATCTCTGTGGGTATCTGGCAGAAATATGGAATACTCTTTACTGCTAAGACCCTGTACACCACTCCCACTAAAGGGGGCTTTACACGCTGCGACATCGCTAATGCGGAGTCGTTGGGGTCACGGAATTTGTGACGCACATCCGGCCGCATTAGCGATGTTGCTGCGTGTGACACCGATGAGCGATTTTGCATCGTTGCAAAAACGTGCAAAATCGCTCATCGGTGACATGGGTCTCCATTCTCGATTATCGTTACTGCAGCAGTAACGATGTAGTTCGTCGCTCCTGCGGCAGCACACATCACTCCGTGTGACACCGCAGAAACGAGGAACCTCTCCTTACCTGCCTCCCAGCCGCTATGAGGAAGGAAGGAGGTGGGCGGGATGTTCCGGCCACTCATCTCCGCCCCTCCGCTGCTATTGGGCGGTCGCTCAGTGACGTCGCTGTGACGCCGCACGGACCGCCCCCTTAGAAAGGAGGCGGTTCGCCGGTCACAGCGACGTCGCCGGTCAGGTAAGTATGTGTGACGGGTCTGGTCGGTGTTGTGCGGCATGGGCAGCGATTTGCCCGTGTCGCGCAACAGATGGGGCGGGTACCCACACTAGCGATATCGGGACCGATATCGCAGTGTGTAAAGTAGCCTTTAGTCACATGACCAAGACTGTATCTGTGTCCCTACAACACACTTGAGACAAATGTGTGTGTGAGCCTGCATTGTGGGGTATATATAATATATTATAGAGCTGGGAAGGATCATTCTAAGCAGTGAGCTGTTCCAGTATTTGTAGGAAAATACCCAGTAGAAGCATCAAACACAGCACCAATACCTCCCATCAGTATCCCACCACAGTGCCATGTAACCCATGCCCTACACTCCCATCTACACCAATACTATACAGGCACAAACTAGTATATCTGACTAAAAGCCCCCAAAATATGAAGAACGGCCTATAGTTGAGTGTGGATATAAAATCTATGTGAGCAGAGCTAGAATAGAAATCACTGATCGCATTGAAGTCATTCTGACCATAAATCACCATGATATCAAGGTGAGGAGTTGTGTGTTACTGCTGGGAGGAAAGGGTTAACAGTGGAATATTAAGGTGCATTTCTGTGTGCAGTGTTACTAGTCAATGTAACAATTCAATATGAGCTGCTCTTGGTGCCGGGGGAGGGAGATGCTCTCCTGAGCAAGATAGATGGGGAATGAACATGATATCTATATAGTGTAAGGCAGGGGGTCTCAAACTCGGCTGGGTGTATGGGCCGCACAGAGGAAAAAAATAATTTGGGGGGCTGCATTCTTTGCAGGACAAAGTGACATTTTTATTGGTACCATATATATATATTTTTTTCACACACCTTTGGATGACTGATTTTCAACATTTTTCACTTGTTTATTATAACAAATGTGCACATTCTTTGGTTAAATCTAAAAAAAAAAAATTTGATGTTAAAAAAAAGTCATGCCTTATTTTGGTTTTTTTTACATTTTATCCCTTTCTTTTAACTAATAGTGTTACAATTATGACGCTAGCGTTTTGTGAAGGGAATGCTTTGCCTACTTCCGTGACTATGGCCTTCCGGAACTGCTGCATTTTGGCTGACCTCTCCGCCTCGGGAATAAGAGACATAAAGTTCTCCTTGTAGCGTGGGTCTAACAGTGTTACCAACCAGTAATGATTGTCGGCCAAGATGTTCTTAACGCGAGGGTCACGAGACAGGCAGCTTACCATAAAGTCATCCATGTGCGCCAGACTCTTAACAGCCATCACTTCAGTATCCAGACCAACACGATGACTGAACATGCTGTCCTCCTCCTTCTCCTCCTCCTCCTCCTCCTCCTCCTCCTCCTCATCATCTACCCTGTCCTCTGGCCAGCCACGCTGAACTGAGCATATGATTGGTATGCATGTCATATCCTCAATTTGGCCGGAGAGTTGCTCCATGTCTTCATCCTCCTCTTCGTCATAGTCCTCCACTGCACGTTGTGATGAGACGAGGCTGGACTGTGTGTTATCACCCACACCCACTACTGTTTCTTGCTCCAACTCATCGTGTTCCGCCTGCAATGCATCATGTTTGGTTTTGAGCAGAGACCGTTTTAGAAGGCAGAGAAGCGGTATGGTGACGCTAATAATGGCGTCATCGCCGCTCACCATCTTGGTGGAGTCCTCAAAGTTTTGGAGGATGGTACATAGGTCGGACATCCATCTCCACTCCTCAGGTGTTATGTGTGGAGTTTGACCCATTTCCCGACGGCTTAGGTGATGCAGGTACTCAACAACTGCCCTCTTCTGCTCACATATCCTGATCAACATGTGCAGAGTTGAATTCCAACGCGTGGGGACATCACACACCAGTCTGTGAGCCGGAAGATGCAAACGACGCTGAAAGCCGGCAAGGCCGGCTGAAGCAGTAGGTGACTTTCGAAAATGTGCAGACAGGCAGCGAACTTTTACCAGCAGATCAGACAGCTCTGGGTATGACTTTAGAAACCGCTGAACCACGAGGTTGAGCACATGGGCCATGCATGGAACATGTGTCAGCTGGCCTCGCCTCAAAGCCGCCACCAGGTTCCGGCCATTGTCACACACAACCTTTCCTGGCTTTAGGTTCAGAGGTGTTAGCCAGTGATCTGCATGCTGTTTTAGAGCTGTCCACACCTCTTCTGCATTGTGGGGTTTGTCACCTATGCAGATTAGCTGCAGCACAGTCTGTTGCCGCTTCGCCGAGGCAGTGCTGCAGTGCTTCCAGCTTGGGACTGGTGTGGAGGGTAAAGTGGATGAGGATGCGCAGGAGGAGGAGGAGGCTGAAGAGCATGACATTCCGGAGCTGTAGAGTGTGGGTGAAACCCTGACTGAGGTAGGGCCTGCAAACCTTGGTGTGGGAAGGACTTGTTCCGTTCCTCGCTCAAACTGGGTCCCAGCTGGGCTGGGCTGGGTCCCTACCCGGCTGGGTAGGGCGTTGTGGGGGGTTTGTCTATCTCCGTTTGAGGTGAGTTTGTTTAAGTTAGCCTTTCTTTGGCGTTTTTTGGAGCCCTGCGGGTTGGGGAGTTGGTATCGCCCAGTAAGGCGTTCCCCGGGGGCTTGGATTGGGGTGACATTATGTCAGTGGAAAACGGAGTTGAATTTTGGATTAGGAAATCGAAAACTGATCAGAGAGGTGTGGGTAGACTAGTCCGTTTGGGGATGGTTGTGGCATCTGATATGTGCCCGTTCAAGTGTCTCGGGAATTTTCAACAGATCCGTCCGAAGGTGGATGGCCCCTTATTATGTCACGAGGATGGGTCCTTTTTATCGAGATACCAATTTGTGAGTGTTTTTAGGGCATGTTTGAAGTCGTTGGGGTTAGATCCGAAGTCTTTCGGATTGGGGCAGCGACGGAGGCCTCTATATGCGGCCTACCGGAGGAGACAGTTAAGCAGATTGGTAGGTGGAAGTCGCAGCGCTTTAAGTCGTATGTACGTCCCCAGGTGGTTGTTGGCAATTGAGGGGAAAAGGGGGGGTATTAGGGTAGCAATGGGGGGGTGAGAGTGTGTGTTTTTTGTCAATTTGGTTTGGTGAGGCAATAAAATGGTGTCGTCTGTACATTTTGTATTGCAGAAGCACCCCCTCTTCCTTCCCTGGTCTGGATCCTTGGCCACTCTAATGTGTATTGGGGAGCCCGACGAGCGGACGCGAGATGGAACGGGAGACAGCTAGGTTTTGAGAAGGACCTGGCTCTCGTGCGATGGCTCGGTGTTCGGGGGTTAGGGTGGAACAGGGTGTTGCAGGAGGTGCATAGATACGCCCGGTTGGACAGACCTCCTGACATGTTAGTGTTGCATGCCGGGGGGAATGATTTGGGTGGGCGTCCTTTTCGAATCTTGATAAAGGACATCAAACATGATTTGTTACGGTTATGGGTGTCGTTTCCAGGTCTAACGATAGTCTGGTCGGAGATAGTAGCGAGAAAGAGTTGGCAGAAAGCGCGGTCAGTTGACAGGTTGAACAAGGCGCGGGCGAAGGTTAATAGGGCGATCTCGAAGTTTGTTAGTCGGAACGGGGGTATAGCAATACGGCATGTTGAGTTGGAAAGGACGGAAGAGGAATTTTGGTTGGCTGACGGGGTACACCTTAATGCGGTGGGAACTGACTTATGGGCTCTTGGCTTGCAGGGAGGTATTGAGAGGGCCCTTTGGTTGCGGGGGGTCTCAGGCACTTGAAGGGTTTCAAGGTGCCTTCGTTGTGGTGTTGTTTATTGGTGGGTCCTTGAAGTTGGTTTAAAATTGGTTCGGGGATTCATCCGGGTATGGATCCCCTCATTGGCAGAATTGATGGTCCCCTGGTGATTTTGGGGGGGAACCCCGACGGGGTATGTCGGGGCCCCTGGGGGTGTGGTTGGGGTTGACGGAGGATTAACCCTTACCATTTGGTGCTCCTGAGCCAGTGTGGGTAACGGCTGGGAGCAAGTTGAGGTTTTTTATTGCTCGGTTATGGGAATCACCAGGGTTTTCGTAGCTTCAAGGACCTTACCACATTGCAAATTTTATTGGTTATGTATTCTTGTTAATAAAATGGCTGCTATGGCCAAAATTATCCAAAGATAAATTTGTGTCTGTGTAATTACTTTTAAATAAGAAATGGGAATGGAGGTGTGGGGTATGAAAGGAAGACCGGAGTCAACAATTCCAGGGTCAAGCATGTTTATTTGCCTAAGCTTCGTTCCAGGGTAGAAAGGGTAAGAGTGCCTTTCAGAATTCGAAGTGGTCGGACTGTACGGGCCACCAAGAACTGCAGGAGAGCTTGAACATCTTCCCATGGATTTGCGACATCCTCCCTCATCAGTTACGTAGGTAAGCAGGTTCTCAGCATTGCAGCCCATTTGTTATCTTAAGTTAGTTAAGCGGGGTTAACTAACCTGTCAGTTCAGCCTCAGGTCTAAAGCAGAGGCCTGGACTCCACTCCTTACTCCTCACTCCACAACTCTCCTTAAAAACAACTGACTCCTTTTTCCTGCCCCGGGGTCTCCAGACCCCTAGGTGGGCGTTTCCTTCCGTCTGGTCCTGCCCACTGGTGTGCCTGTCTTTCCCTGGGGGAGGTGACTAGGGTTTTCTGGTTGGCTTTGTGTGACTTAGGTGAGGGAAGTTGTTATGCGGGGGCCTATGTGTGACTACCTGCAGTGTCAGGGCGTCACATATGTATGTGTGTATGTCTGCTAAAGGAATCCGCACCGTCATATTTACAAACACAAAATGTTGACTCTATGCACAGAAGAGAGTCATTCTATTTACATGATTTGTGTTTTTTTACCTTTTAAAACTATCATTAAATGTTAAGTTTTAGTTAGGGATTTATGCTTCTGTCTGTCTCTCTCCCAGTCTCTGTCATCTGTCTGTCTCTGTGTGTCTCTATCTCTATCCATGTCTGTCTGTCTCTCTATCTCTGTCTGTCTCTCTGTGTCTGTCTGTCTCTCTCTCTCTTTGTGGCTGTCTGTTTCTATGTCTGTCTGTCTCTTTTCCAGGCCTGTCTCTTTTCCAGGTCTGTCTCTTTTCCAGGTCTGTCTCTTTCCCTGTCTGTCTGTCTCTTCCCCTGTCTGTCTCTTCCCCTGTCTGTCTCTTCCCCTGTCTGTCTCTGTATTTCTTTGTCTGTCTCTGTCTTTCTCTTCCCCTGTCTGTCTCTTTCCCTGTCTCTCTCTGCCTGTCTCTCTTTGTCTCTCTCTGTCTGACTCATTCCCCGTTTGTCTCTTTCCCTGTCTATCTCTGTATTTCTTTGTCTGTCTCTATCTGTCTGTCTCTCTCTGTCTGTCTCTTCCCCTGTCTGTCTCTTTCCCTGTCGGTCTGCCTTTTCTCCTGCCTGTCTCTGTATGTTTGTCTCTGTCTGTTTCCCTATCTGCCTCTGTCTCTTTCTCTGTCTCTGTCTGTCTGCCTTTTTTCCCTGTCTATCTCTGTCTGTCTCTTTCCCTGTCTGCCTCTGTCTGTTTGTCTCTGTCTCTTTCCCTGTCTGTCTATGCCTATCTGTCTCTGTCTGTTTGTCTCTCAGTCTGTGTCTGTCTCTCTCTATCTGTCTCCCCACTGACATCATATTATCTCACACATAAGCTTCTTATACTATGAATGTCCTTTGTTCTTATAGCAACCAATCACAGCTGCTATTAATAACTTGCAGCTCCCACCTCCATTCAGTTTAATGGAGGCAGGTTTTTTGGAGAGTAACTGTAAAGCGCGGGGTTAAATATTCCTGTTAAAACATAGTCTACGACGTTCCCTGAGTCACATGAGGTGTCTGCAAAATTTTGTGTTTGTAAATATGACGGTGCGGATTCCTTTAGCAGACATACACACATACATATGTGACGCCCTGACACTGCAGGTAGTCACACATAGGCCCCCGCATAACAACTTCCCTCACCTAAGTCACACAAAGCCAACCAGAAAATCCTAGTCACCTCCCCCAGGGAAAGACAGGCACACCAGTGGGCAGGACCAGACGGAAGGAAACGCCCACCTAGGGGTCTGGAGACCCCGGGGCAGGAAAAAGGAGTCAGTTGTTTTTAAGGAGAGTTGTGGAGTGAGGAGTAAGGAGTGGAGTCCAGGCCTCTGCTTTAGACCTGAGGCTGAACTGACAGGTTAGTTAACCCCGCTTAACTAACTTAAGACAACAAATGGGCTGCAATGCTGAGAACCTGCTTACCTACGTAACTGATGAGGGAGGATGTCGCAAATCCATGGGAAGATGTTCAAGCTCTCCTGCAGTTCTTGGTGGCCCGTACAGTCCGACCACTTCGAATTCTGAAAGGCACTCTTACCCTTTCTACCCTGGAACGAAGCTTAGGCAAATAAACATGCTTGACCCTGGAATTGTTGACTCCGGTCTTCCTTTCATACCCCACACCTCCATTCCCATTTCTTATTTAAAAGTAATTACACAGACACAAATTTATCTTTGGATAATTTTGGCCATAGCAGCCATTTTATTAACAAGAATACATAACCAATAAAATTTGCAATGTGGTAAGGTCCTTGAAGCTACCAAAACCCTGGTGATTCCCATAACCGAGCAATAAAAAACCTCAACTTGCTCCCAGCCGTTACCCACACTGGCTCAGGAGCACCAAATGGTAAGGGTTAATCCTCCGTCAACCCCAACCACACCCCCAGGGGCCCCGACATACCCCGTCGGGGTTCCCCCCCAAAATCACCAGGGGACCATCAATTCTGCCAATGAGGGGATCCATACCCGGATGAATCCCCGAACCAATTTTAAACCAACTTCAAGGACCCACCAATAAACAACACCACAACGAAGGCACCTTGAAACCCTTCAAGTGCCTGAGACCCCCCGCAACCAAAGGGCCCTCTCAATACCTCCCTGCAAGCCAAGAGCCCATAAGTCAGTTCCCACCGCATTAGGTGTACCCCGTCAGCCAACCAAAATTCCTCTTCCGTCCTTTCCAACTCAACATGCCGTATTGCTATACCCCCGTTCCGACTAACAAACTTCGAGATCGCCCTATTAACCTTCGCCCGCGCCTTGTTCAACCTGTCAACTGACCGCGCTTTCTGCCAACTCTTTCTCGCTACTATCTCCGACCAGACTATCGTTAGACCTGGAAACGACACCCATAACCGTAACAAATCATGTTTGATGTCCTTTATCAAGATTCGAAAAGGACGCCCACCCAAATCATTCCCCCCGGCATGCAACACTAAGATGTCAGGAGGTCTGTCCAACCGGGCGTATCTATGCACCTCCTGCAACACCCTGTTCCACCCTAACCCCCGAACACCGAGCCATCGCACGAGAGCCAGGTCCTTCTCAAAACCTAGCTGTCTCCCGTTCCATCTCGCGTCCGCTCGTCGGGCTCCCCAATACACATAAGAGTGGCCAAGGATCCAGACCAGGGAAGGAAGGGGGGGTGCTTCTGCAATACAAAATGTACAGACGACACCATTTTATTGCCTCACCAAACCAAATTGACAAAAAACACACACTCTCCCCCCCCCCCATTGCTACCCTAATACCCCCCCCTTTTCCCCTCAATTGCCAACAACCACCTGGGGACGTACATACGACTTAAAGCGCTGCGACTTCCACCTACCAATCTGCTTAACTGTCTCCTCCGGTAGGCCGCACATAGAGGCCTCCGTCGCTGCCCCAATCCGAAAGACTTCGGATCTAACCCCAACGACTTCAAACATGCCCTAAAAACACTCACAAATTGGTATCTCGATAAAAAGGACCCATCCTCGTGACATAATAAGGGGCCATCCACCTTCGGACGGATCTGTTGAAAATTCCCGAGACACTTGAACGGGCACATATCAGATGCCACAACCATCCCCAAACGGACTAGTCTACCCACACCTCTCTGATCAGTTTTCGATTTCCTAATCCAAAATTCAACTCCGTTTTCCACTGACAATGTCACCCCAATCCAAGCCCCCGGGGAACGCCTTACTGGGCGATACCAACTCCCCAACCCGCAGGGCTCCAAAAAACGCCAAAGAAAAGGCTAACTTAAACAAACTCACCTCAAACGGAGATAGACAAACCCCCCACAACGCCCTACCCAGCCCAGCCCAGCTGGGACCCAGTTTGAGCGAGGAACGGAACAAGTCCTTCCCACACCAAGGTTTGCAGGCCCTACCTCAGTCAGGGTTTCACCCACACTCTACAGCTCCGGAATGTCATGCTCTTCAGCCTCCTCCTCCTCCTGCGCATCCTCATCCACTTTACCCTCCACACCAGTCCCAAGCTGGAAGCACTGCAGCACTGCCTCGGCGAAGCGGCAACAGGCTGTGCTGCAGCTAATCTGCATAAGTGACAAATCCCACAATGCAGAAGAGGTGTGGACAGCTCTAAAACAGCATGCAGATCACTGGCTCACACCTCTGAACCTAAAGCCAGGAAAGGTTGTGTGTGACAATGGCCGGAACCTAGTGGCGGCTTTGAGGCGAGGCCAGCTGACACATGTTCCATGCATGGCCCATGTGCTCAACCTCGTGGTTCAGCGGTTTCTAAAGTCATACCCAGAGCTGTCTCATCTGCTGGTAAAAGTTCGCCGCCTGTCTGCACATTTTCGAAAGTCACCTACTGCTTCAGCCGGCCTTGCCGGCTTTCAGCGTCATTTGCATCTTCCGGCTCACAGACTGGTGTGTGATGTCCCCACGCGTTGGAATTCAACTCTGCACATGTTGATCAGGATATGTGAGCAGAAGAGGGCAGTTGTTGAGTACCTGCATCACCTAAGCCGTCGGGAAATGGGTCAAACTCCACACATAACACCTGAGGAGTGGAGATGGATGTCCGACCTATGTACCATCCTCCAAAACTTTGAGGACTCCACCAAGATGGTGAGCGGCGATGACGCCATTATTAGCGTCACCATACCGCTTCTCTGCCTTCTAAAACGGTCTCTGCTCAAAACCAAACATGATGCATTGCAGGCGGAACACGATGAGTTGGAGCAAGAAACAGTAGTGGGTGTGGGTGATAACACATAGCCCAGCCTCGTCTCATCACAACGTGCAGTGGAGGACTATGACGAGGAGGAAGATGAAGACATGGAGCAACTCTCCGGCCAAATTGAGGATATGACATGCATACCAGTCATATGCTCAGTTCAGCGTGGCTGGCCAGAGGACAGGGTAGATGAGGAGGAGGAGGAGAAGGAGGAGGACAGCATGTTCAGTCATCGTGTTGGTCTGGATACTGAAGTGATGGCTGTTAAGAGTCTGGCGCACATGGATGACTTTATGGTAAGCTGCCTGTCTCGTGACCCTCGCGTTAAGAACATCTTGGCCGACAATCATTACTGGTTGGTAACACTGTTAGACCCACGCTACAAGGAGAACTTTATGTCTCTTATTCCCGAGGCGGAGAGGTCAGCCAAAATGCAGCAGTTCCGGAAGGCCATAGTCACGGAAATAGGCAAAGCATTCCCTTCACAAAACGCTAGCGTCATAATTGTAACACTATTAGTTAAAAGAAAGGGATAAAATGTAAAAAAAAACAAAATAAGGCATGACTTTTTTTTAACATCACATTTATTTTTTTTAGATTTAACCAAAGAATGTGCACATTTGTTATAATAAACAAGTGAAAAATGTTGAAAATCAGTCATCCAAAGGTGTGTGAAAAAAATATATACATATATGGTACCAATAAAAATGTCACTTTGTCTTGCAAAGAATGCAGCCCCCCAAATTATTTTTTTCCTCTGTGCGGCCCATACACCCAGCCGAGTTTGAGACCCCCTGCCTTACACTATATAGATATTATGTTCATTCCCCATCTATCTTGCTCAGGAGAGCATCTCCCTCCCCCGGCACCAAGAGCAGCTCATACTGAATTGTTACATTGACTAGTAATGTGAAGCCCCACAGGTGTTGTGCAGCTGCATTACCTTCAGGGACTCCACGCTGCTGGATCTGGATCACAGGTAGGAGATCTTCTCTGTAGTCGTGACGCCACTCTCAGATTTGCGGTCAGTGGGGACCGCCACTGCAGGTTAAGGGCTGCCTGGGGCTGATGGTGGGTGCAGTCGGATGTAGTGGCCTCCTGAGAGTGAGGCAAGCCCCAGGGCCCTGTGTAGTTGTGTAGAACTACAAGGCGCAGAATGACTCCACACAAGCAGGATGTCTTTCAGGGTTTTTACTCACAGTTGATGGCAGGGTGAGTGACCCGGGCATAGCTGGGATGAACCAGGTGGGAACCAGGTGTCCTTCAGGCTGACTTGTGAGGGTGACTACTAACTCGCCTTCCTTAGCCCTTGTTGGTTTGGGGTAACCCCGACTTTTAGTCCCTATGGGGGTCACCCAGGGAAGATGCTGCAGCCTCTCTCCCCTTCGTTTGCCGTGTGCTTGTCGCCTGGACCAGGCCACTCCAGCTGCTTGCCTCCTGTGACCTATGGGCCCTAACTGTGGCTACGTGGCTGCGGCTTTTAGTTGTTGTGGTGTGGGCTTTGAGGGCCCCACACCGGCAGGTTTAGCAAAAGAAAGATGGATCTATCTCCGCTCCGGGATCTGCCGCCCGTTTGGGCCTGGTACTCTCTAGCAGTCTCCTTACTTCCCACTCCGTGCCCTCTCTTTAGCTGAAGATGGATTTCGGGTAGCACTCCTAGTTGACCGTTCTCCCCCGTCAATAGCCACTGCGCGGGCGCTGTTAGACAGCACAAGCCCCACAGGTCTGCTCCTCACTGAGCCCTATGGAGTTCTGCCCTAACCGACTCACTGCCCCTCCTCTCCTGTTCTTGCCTACGCCACTTAGTAACCAGACTCTCTTACCACACCCCTTGAGAGGAGATGGAGGCCGTGCTCATGCTTCGCCCCCTCCTGGGATCCCCAGGGGTCCTCTCATAGGTACATGTGTGAGACCTGATCACTATGCGCCTGTGTTCCACACCCCGGTCAGCCTTCCGGATTACCTGTATTGTACTGTCCCCAGCATGGGTGCAGTACTCAGTGGTGCCTGACCAGGTCAGGGGCGCCACATTCCCCCTTAGTTATCACCAGCACGTCCTCGGGCTGCAAGACAACATTTTAAATGCATAAAACATTAAAACATGGTAAAACATTTTAAGATCACCAGGTATCATACATCACCACCCTCCACCCACAAGTCCGTTAACCCACCCAAAACCCTTTCAGGAGGCAGGTCACCGGTTTCTTTTGGTAACCAGGTCTGGGCCATCCACTTCCCCAGACCTTTCCTCCAATCTGCCTCTCCCGTTGGCCGCGCCTTCAGCCACTTCTGGCAGGATGTAGAGGCGGCTTTCATGGGCTGGTGGTTTCAGGGTATACCTGGCCCGGTGGATCCGCGCCTTCAGCCTCTTCTGGCAGGATGTAGAGGCGGCCTCCACAGTTGGTGCTGACCAGGTACCCTCTTTGTGGTGGAGAGCCAGGCCCCATAAACAGGCATGCTCTCTGGTCGCAGGCGAGCCAAGGCCCTATATACGGACGGACTCCTCCTGGTCGCAGACGAGCCAAGCCCCTAAACAGGCTGGCTCTGGTGGTGGTGCCTCTGGTGTAACTATTTACACTGCGAGAGTTTGTGGCTATAGCCAGTTCATAGCCTTAAGGTTTATGGTTTTCTCACAATAGTTTTTGTGGGCACATGCTTAAACTTGAGAACGTTGCAAAACAAACTTTTCAAAACTTGTAACTTCTGTGCTTTATGTGGATTCCTCTACTCCTCCATACCAGGGCTTTGGCCGGTAGGGCTGCGGCACCTGCTGCTTTCTTGCTCTTTGTCGTCGTCGGAGGTAGTCTCATCTGTAGGTTCCTTGTCTTTTCTTTCTTGATCTTCATCTGTTTCCTTTTCTGCATCTGTTTCTTTATCTTTAGGACATGGTGCAACATCCAGTGCATACCATCCTCTTTCTCCTTGATGCATAGTGAACTGTACTGAGTCTCCAATTTTCAAATTCCTTCCAGGGTGTCCTCTGGGCAAGTGGGCTCTCACATCCCTTCTATTAACGAAAATTCCTTCTTTCATGCCTCGTGCCACAATAAAGCCGTATCCGCTTTTCAAATTAAAGTCCTCCACAACTCCTCTACAAAGGGGTCCTCTAGCCTGTGCCTTGGCTCTTCTCAGGAACTTTTTCTCTTGTAGATCTCTGGCCGTAACTTCTCTCTGCTCTGGGAATGGCGATGCAGGGGACAGTGTTGTTCTATTACGACGCCGTGTCTTACGGGCTGGATCTTGCTTGGTTGCTGTTACTTCGCTGCCTGCAGGCCCCCAGGTAAGGTTGCTGGACAAATCTTCCTCAGCCGATGGGGTCAGGTCTTCTTCATCCCAGCGGGAATATGGTAGCATCTCCGGCTCTGGGCATGGATCCACTGCTGGTGGCTCCTGAGTCAGCTCCTTAGCTTCTTGCCCTCCTCTCCCCCTTAGTTCTTCGCTGCACTCTGCTTGTGGCAGCGCTGGGGATGAGTGTTCCTCAGCTGGCCCAGGCGGTGGACTCTTCGGCGTGGTTGCTGCCGGGATTGCCTTAGGAGTGTGCGGAGGGAGCATGTACTGGTCCACCATCTCCTGTGGGAACTTGGCCTCCAGGTCAGCCTTCAGCTGCCAGTATGCGGGGTCCTCCCCCAGCGTGGATTTCCTAGCAGGGAGCTCCTTAGCCTGGGGAGCGGTGTCTGCTCTGGCCCTACAGGCCGGGGTAAATGAGGGTACGTCTGTCTTTTCTTGGCGGACCGCGCCTGGCATGGCGGCGGCCTGGTCTTGGCGGGCCGCGCCTGGCATGGCGGCGGCCTGGTCTTGGCGGGCCGCGCCTGGCATGGCGGCGGCCTGGATCGGCGTTGCAGCCTCGCTGGGATCCGTGCAGGTGGAGCTGGGCGTCGCTGCGGTGATCGGGGCTTGGCGGGCCGCACCTGGCGTGGCTGCGGCCTGGTTCAGCATCTCACTGGCGGCGCGGACGAGCGTCGCGGCTGCGGTGGGATCTTGGCGGACTGGGCTCAGCAGGGTGGCAGCCTGGGTCAGCGTCACACCTGCGGCACGGATGAGTATCGCCGTGGCAGTCGGGCCTTTGCGGGCTAGGCGGGGCATCGCTGCGGCGGCCTGGATTTGGCGGGCCGCATCTAGCGTGGCTGCGGCCTCGCTCGGCGTCGCCGCGCCGGGCGCCTCTTCTGGGACCGCGGGCGTAGCTGCAGGGGTCGGAGCACTTGCGCTGGCCGGGGCATCTCTGGACTCACCCATCTGTGGCAGCATCGGGGTCTGAGTCGTCGCCGCTCGGTCTGGCAGGCGTCGCGCGACTCCCTCCTCGTAGGTCCGCACCGCCGCAGCCATCTCCAGGAGCTCCGTGCGTCCCTCACTGAGCTGTCGTACAATCCTAGCCTCCAGCTGGTCGCAGAAGATAGCGAGCTCCCGGCACCACCAGGCAGCAGAGCCTGGCTCTGGGTATCCGCGTCTGGACTCCATTTTCTCTAGCACACTGCTGGGTTCTCTTCTGCTCCGCCGTCTCTGGACGCTTCCGCTTTCTTCACCAGCGAGGTCCGAACTCTGCAGGGGATCTCTGGGTAGCCACACCTCTTCGTGGGCGGTAACTTCTTCCAGCGCGGGCTGCTGTTGTTTTTCAGCGCGCTTTTCATGGTGGCAATATGGCGGCGCTTCCAATTTTTCAAGCGGACCGCCCAGGCACATGGTCACCTGTCTGAACAGGTCTAGTCCTTATCCTGTTCGTGACGCCAGATGTGAAGCCCCACAGGTGTTGTGCAGCTGCATTACCTTCAGGGACTCCACGCTGCTGGATCTGGATCACAGGTAGGAGATCTTCTCTGTAGTCGTGACGCCACTCTCAGATTTGCGGTCAGTGGGGACCGCCACTGCAGGTTAAGGGCTGCCTGGGGCTGATGGTGGGTGCAGTCGGATGTAGTGGCCTCCTGAGAGTGAGGCAAGCCCCAGGGCCCTGTGTAGTTGTGTAGAACTACAAGGCGCAGAATGACTCCACACAAGCAGGATGTCTTTCAGGGTTTTTACTCACAGTTGATGGCAGGGTGAGTGACCCGGGCATAGCTGGGATGAACCAGGTGGGAACCAGGTGTCCTTCAGGCTGACTTGTGAGGGTGACTACTAACTCGCCTTCCTTAGCCCTTGTTGGTTTGGGGTAACCCCGACTTTTAGTCCCTATGGGGGTCACCCAGGGAAGATGCTGCAGCCTCTCTCCCCTTCGTTTGCCGTGTGCTTGTCGCCTGGACCAGGCCACTCCAGCTGCTTGCCTCCTGTGACCTATGGGCCCTAACTGTGGCTACGTGGCTGCGGCTTTTAGTTGTTGTGGTGTGGGCTTTGAGGGCCCCACACCGGCAGGTTTAGCAAAAGAAAGATGGATCTATCTCCGCTCCGGGATCTGCCGCCCGTTTGGGCCTGGTACTCTCTAGCAGTCTCCTTACTTCCCACTCCGTGCCATCTCTTTAGCTGAAGATGGATTTCGGGTAGCACTCCTAGTTGACCGTTCTCCCCCGTCAATAGCCACTGCGCGGGCGCTGTTAGACAGCACAAGCCCCACAGGTCTGCTCCTCACTGAGCCCTATGGAGTTCTGCCCTAACCGACTCACTGCCCCTCCTCTCCTGTTCTTGCCTACAACACTTAGTAACCAGACTCTCTTACCACACCCCTTGAGAGGAGATGGAGGCCGTGCTCATGCTTCGCCCCCTCCTGGGATCCCCAGGGGTCCTCTCATAGGTACATGTGTGAGACCTGATCACTATGCGCCTGTGTTCCACACCCCGGTCAGCCTTCCGGATTACCTGTATTGTACTGTCCCCAGCATGGGTGCAGTACTCAGTGGTGCCTGACCAGGTCAGGGGCGCCACAGTAACACTGCACACAGAAATGCACCTTAATATTCCACTGTTAACCCTTTCCTCCCAGCAGTAACACACAACTCCTCACCTTGATATCATGGTGATTTATGGTCAGAATGACTTCAATGCGATCAGTGATTTCTATTCTAGCTCTGCTCACATAGATTTTATATCCACACTCAACTATAGGCCGTTCTTCATATTTTGGGGGCTTTTAGTCAGATATACTAGTTTGTGCCTGTATAGTATTGGTGTAGATGGGAGTGTAGGGCATGGGTTACATGGCACTGTGGTGGGATACTGATGGGAGGTATTGGTGCTGTGTTTGATGCTTCTACTGGGTATTTTCCTACAAATACTGGAACAGCTCACTGCTTAGAATGATCCTTCCCAGCTCTATAATATATTATATATACCCCACAATGCAGGCTCACACACACATTTGTCTCAAGTGTGTTGTAGGGACACAGATACAGTCTTGGTCATGTGACTAAAGGCTACTTTACACACTGCGATATCGGTCCCGATATCGCTAGTGTGGGTACCCGCCCCCATCTGTTGCGCGACACGGGTAAATCGCTGCCCATGCCGCACAACACCGACCAGACCCGTCACACATACTTACCTGCCCGGCGACGTCGCTGTGACCGGCGAACCGCCTCCTTTCTATCTATCTAATACGATGACAACAGCTCTCCATACCTGCAGTCCACCACAAGGACCACCCTCTCTAATCCCTGAAAAATGAAATCATCCTCAGTGACGAAGAGAGGGGGCTAAGCGCCCCCATGGTCTCAGAGCATTAACTCTTCTAAGAGTCCTAAGAGTCCTGCTCACACTGATGGGGTGCAGCTGTGGGACCCTATTTTCAGAGATGATGTCCTCCACCCAACTCTCAAAAAGCTGAAAGGGTCTTCAGTAGAGATGGATAGTCGAGCTGGGCTATCAGACGGTCACCTCTGTAGCTGTAGTGTCATTTTTCCTATGGTCCAATGTGTAAATTAAACAAAAAAGTGCACGTTTGTTATGATGTCCAAGATGGGGACCAGGATGTGGACATAATAAAAAATTAGGGAACATGATAGGAGACATTTCTACAATACATATAATCATTCTTATCTATCTAATACGATGACAACAGCTCTCCATACTTGCAGTCCACCACAAGGACCACCCTCTCTAATCCCTGAAAAATGAAATCATCCTCAGTGACGAAGAGAGGGGGCCAAGCGCCCCCCATGGTACCAGAGCATTGACTCTTCTAAGAGTCCTAAGAGTCCTGCTCACACTGATGGGGTGAAGCTCTGGGACCCTATTTTCAGAGATGATGTCCTCCACCCGACTCTCAAAAAGCTGAAAGGGTCTTCAGTAGAGATGGATAGTCGAGCTGGGCTATCAGACGGTCACCTATGTAGCTGTAGTGTCATTTTTCCTATGGTCCAATGTGTAAATTAAACAAAAAAGTGCACGTTTGTTATGATGTCCAAGATGGGGACCAGGATGTGGACATAATAAGAAATTAGGGAACATGATAGGAGACATTTCTACAATACATATAATCATTCTTATCTATCTAATACGATGACAACAGCTCTCCATACCTGCAGTCCACCACAAGGACCACCCTCTCTAATCCCTGAAAAATGAAATCATCCTCAGTGACGAAGAGAGGGGGCTAAGTGCCCCCAATGGTCTCAGAGCATTGACTCTTCTAAGAGTCCTAAGAGTCCTGCTCACACTGATGGGGTGCAGCTGTGGGACCCTATTTTCAGAGATGATGTCCTCCACCCAACTCTCAAAAAGCTGAAAGGGTCTTCAGTAGAGATGGATAGTCGAGCTGGGCTATCAGACGGTCACCTCTGTAGCTGTAGTGTCATTTTTCCTATGGTCCAATGTGTAAATTAAACAAAAAAGTGCACGTTTGTTATGATGTCCAAGATGGGGACCAGGATGTGGACATAATAAAAAATTAGGGAACATGATAGGAGACATTTCTACAATACATATAATCATTCTTATCTATCTAATACGATGACAACAGCTCTCCATACCTGCAGTCCACCACAAGGACCACCCTCTCTAATCCCTGAAAAATGAAATCATCCTCAGTGACGAAGAGAGGGGGCTAAGCGCCCCCATGGTCTCAGAGCATTAACTCTTCTAAGAGTCCTAAGAGTCCTGCTCACACTGATGGGGTGCAGCTGTGGGACCCTATTTTCAGAGATGATGTCCTCCACCCAACTCTCAAAAAGCTGAAAGGGTCTTCAGTAAAGATGGATAGTCGAGCTAGGCTATCAGACGGTCACCTCTGTAGCTGTAGTGTCATTTTTCCTATGGTCCAATGTGTAAATTAAACAAAAAAGTGCACGTTTGTTATGATGTCCAAGATGGGGACCAGGATGTGGACATAATAAAAAATTAGGGAACATGATAGGAGACATTTCTACAATACATATAATCATTCTTATCTATCTAATACGATGACAACAGCTCTCCATACCTGCAGTCCACCACAAGGACCACCCTCTCTAATCCCTGAAAAATGAAATCATCCTCAGTGACGAAGAGAGGGGGCCAAGCGCCCCCCATGGTACCAGAGCATTGACTCTTCTAAGAGTCCTAAGAGTCCTGCTCACACTGATGGGGTGAAGCTGTGGGACCCTATTTTCAGAGATGATGTCCTCCACCCGACTCTCAAAAAGCTGAAAGGGTCTTCAGTAGAGATGGATAGTCGAGCTGGGCTATCAGACGGTCACCTCTGTAGCTGTAGTGTCATTTTTCCTATGGTCCAATGTGTAAATTAAACAAAAAAGTGCACGTTTGTTATGATGTCCAAGATGGGGACCAAGATGTGGACATAATAAAAAATTAGGGAACATGATAGGAGACATTTCTACAATACATATAATCATTCTTATCTATCTAATACGATGACAACAGCTCTCCATACCTGCAGTCCACCACAAGGACCACCCTCTCTAATCCCTGAAAAATGAAATCATCCTCAGTGACGAAGAGAGGGGGCTAAGCGCCCCCATGGTCTCAGAGCATTAACTCTTCTAAGAGTCCTAAGAGTCCTGCTCACACTGATGGGGTGCAGCTGTGGGACCCTATTTTCAGAGATGATGTCCTCCACCCAACTCTCAAAAAGCTGAAAGGGTCTTCAGTAGAGATGGATAGTCGAGCTGGGCTATCAGACGGTCACCTCTGTAGCTGTAGTGTCATTTTTCCTATGGTCCAATGTGTAAATTAAACAAAAAAGTGCACGTTTGTTATGATGTCCAAGATGGGGACCAGGATGTGGACATAATAAAAAATTAGGGAACATGATAGGAGACATTTCTACAATACATATAATCATTCTTATCTATCTAATACGATGACAACAGCTCTCCATACCTGCAGTCCACCACAAGGACCACCCTCTCTAATCCCTGAAAAATGAAATCATCCTCAGTGACGAAGAGAGGGGGCCAAGCGCCCCCCATGGTACCAGAGCATTGACTCTTCTAAGAGTCCTAAGAGTCCTGCTCACACTGATGGGGTGAAGCTGTGGGACCCTATTTTCAGAGATGATGTCCTCCACCCAACTCTCAAAAAGCTGAAAGGGTCTTCAGTAGAGATGGATAGTCGAGCTGGGCTATCAGACGGTCACCTCTGTAGCTGTAGTGTCATTTTTCCTATGGTCCAATGTGTAAATTAAACAAAAAAGTGCACGTTTGTTATGATGTCCAAGATGGGGACCAGGATGTGGACATAATAAGAAATTAGGGAACATGATAGGAGACATTTCTACAATACATATAATCATTCTTATCTATCTAATACGATCACAACAGCTCTCCATACCTGCAGTCCACCACAAGGACCACTCTCTCTAATCCCTGAAAAATTAAATCATCCTCAGTGACGAAGAGAGGGGGCTAAGCGCCCCCATGGTCTCAGAGCATTGACTCTTCTAAGAGTCCTAAGATTCCTGCTCACACTGATGGGGTGCAGCTGTGGGACCCTATTTTCAGAGATGATGTCCTCCACCCAACTCTCAAAAAGCTGAAAGGGTCTTCAGTAGAGATGGATAGTCGAGCTGGGCTATCAGACGGTCACCTCTGTAGCTGTAGTGTCATTTTTCCTATGGTCCAATGTGTAAATTAAACAAAAAAGTGCACGTTTGTTATGATTTCCAAGATGGGGACCAGGATGTGGACATAATAAAAAAATAGGGAACATGATAGGAGACATTTCTACAATACATATAATCATTCTTATCTATCTAATACGATGACAACAGCTCTCCATACCTGCAGTCCACCACAAGGACCACCCTCTCTATTACCTGAAAAGTGAAATCATCCTCAGTGACGAAGAGAGGGGGCTAAGCGCCCCCCATGGTCTCAGAGCATTGACTCTTCTAAGAGTCCTAAGAGTCCTGCTCACACTGATAGGGTGCAGCTGTGGGACCCTATTTTCAGAGATGATGTTCTCTACCCAACTCTCAAAAAGCTGAAAGGGTCTTCAGTAGAGATGGATAGTCGAGCTGGGCTATCAGACGGTCACCTCTGTAGCTGTAGTGTCATTTTTCCTATGGTCCAATGTGTAAATTAAACAAAAAAGTGCACGTTTGTTATGATGTCCAAGATGGGGACCAGGATGTGGACATAATAAAAAATTAGGGAACATGATAGGAGACATTTCTACAATACATATAATCATTCTTATCTATTTAATACGATGACAACAGCTCTCCATACCTGCAGTCCACCACAAGGACCACCCTCTCTAATCCCTGAAAAATGAAATCATCCTCAGTGACGAAGAGTGGGGGCTAAGCGCCCCCCATGGTCTCAGAGCATTGACTCTTCTAAGAGTCCTAAGAGTCCTGCTCACACTGATGGGGTGCAGCTGTGGGACCCTATTTTCAGAGATGATGTCCTCCACCCAACTCTCAAAAAGCTGAAAGGGTCTTCAGTAGAGATGGATAGTCGAGCTGGGCTATCAGACGGTCACCTCTGTAGCTGTAGTGTCATTTTTCCTATGGTCCAATGTGTAAATTAAACAAAAAAGTGCACGTTTGTTATGATGTCCAAGATTGGGACCAGGATGTGGACATAATAAAAAATTAGGGAACATGATAGGAGACATTTCTACAATACATATAATCATTCTTATCTATCTAATACGATGACAACAGCTCTCCATACCTGCAGTCCACCACAAGGACCACCCTCTCTAATCCCTGAAAAATGAAATCATCCTCAGTGACGAAGAGAGGGGGCTAAGCGCCCCCATGGTCTCAGAGCATTAACTCTTCTAAGAGTCCTAAGAGTCCTGCTTACACTGATGGGTTGCAGCTGTGGGACCCTATTTTCAGAGATGATGTCCTCCACCCAACTCTCAAAAAGCTGAAAGGGTCTTCAGTAGAGATGGATAGTCGAGCTGGGCTATCAGACGGTCACCTCTGTAGCTGTAGTGTCATTTTTCCTATGGTCCAATGTGTAAATTAAACAAAAAAGTGCACGTTTGTTATGATGTCCAAGATGGGGACCAGGATGTGGACATAATAAAAAATTAGGGAACATGATAGGAGACATTTCTACAATACATATAATCATTCTTATCTATCTAATACGATCACAACAGCTCTCCATACCTGCAGTCCACCACAAGGACCACTCTCTCTAATCCCTGAAAAATGAAATCATCCTCAGTGACGAAGAGAGGGGGCTAAGCGCCCCCCATGGTCTCAGAGCATTGACTCTTCTAAGAGTCCTAAGATTCCTGCTCACACTGATGGGGTGCAGCTGTGGGACCCTATTTTCAGAGATGATGTCCTCCACCCAACTCTCAAAAAGCTGAAAGGGTCTTCAGTAGAGATGGATAGTCGAGCTGGGCTATCAGACGGTCACCTCTGTAGCTGTAGTGTCATTTTTCCTATGGTCCAATGTGTAAATTAAACAAAAAAGTGCACGTTTGTTATGATGTCCAAGATGGGGACCAGGATGTGGACATAATAAAAAATTAGGGAACATGATAGGAGACATTTCTACAATACATATAATCATTCTTATCTATCTAATACGATGATAAAAGCTCTCCATATCTGCAGTCCACCACAAGGACCACCCTCTCTAATCCCTGAAAAATGAAATCATCCTCAGTGATGAAGAGAGGGGGCTAAGTGCCCCCAATGGTTTTAGAGCATTGACTCTTCTAAGAGTCCTAAGAGTCCTGCTCACACTGATGGGGTGCAGCTGTGGGACCCTATTTTCAGAGATGATGTCCTCCACCCAACTCTCAAAAAGCTGAAAGGGTCTTCAGTAGAGATGGATAGTCGAGCTGGGCTATCAGACGGTCACCTCTGTAGCTGTAGTGTCATTTTTCCTGTGGTCCAATGTGTAAATTAAACAAAAAAGTGCACGTTTGTTATGATGTCCAAGATGGGGACCAGGATGTGGACATAATAAAAAATTAGGGAACATGATAGGAGACATTTCTACAATACATATAATCATTCTTATCTATCTAATACGATGACAACAGCTCTCCATACCTGCAGTCCACCACAAGGACCACCCTCTCTAATCCCTGAAAAATGAAATCATCCTCAGTGATGAAGAGAGGGGGCTAAGTGCCCCCAATGGTCTCAGAGCATTGACTCTTCTAAGAGTCCTAAGAGTCCTGCTCACACTGATGGGGTGCAGCTGTGGGACCCTATTTTCAGAGATGATGTCCTCCACCCAACTCTCAAAAAGCTGAAAGGGTCTTCAGTAGAGATGGATAGTCGAGCTGGGCTATCAGACGGTCACCTCTGTAGCTGTAGTGTCATTTTTCCTATGGTCCAATGTGTAAATTAAACAAAAAAGTGCACGTTTGTTATGATGTTCAAGATGGGGACCAGGATGTGGACATAATAAAAAATTAGGGAACATGATAGGAGACATTTCTACAATACATATAATCATTCTTATCTATCTAATACGATCACAACAGCTCTCCATACCTGCAGTCCACCACAAGGACCACTCTCTCTAATCCCTGAAAAATGAAATCATCCTCAGTGACGAAGAGAGGGGGCTAAGCGCCCCCCATGGTCTCAGAGCATTGACTCTTCTAAGAGTCCTAAGATTCCTGCTCACACTGATGGGGTGCAGCTGTGGGACCCTATTTTCAGAGATGATGTCCTCCACCCAACTCTCAAAAAGCTGAAAGGGTCTTCAGTAGAGATGGATAGTCGAGCTGGGCTATCAGACGGTCACCTCTGTAGCTGTAGTGTCATTTTTCCTATGGTCCAATGTGTAAATTAAACAAAAAAGTGCACGTTTGTTATGATTTCCAAGATGGGGACCAGGATGTGGACATAATAAAAAAATAGGGAACATGATAGGAGACATTTCTACAATACATATAATCATTCTTATCTATCTAATACGATGACAACAGCTCTCCATACCTGCAGTCCACCACAAGGACCACCCTCTCTATTCCCTGAAAAGTGAAATCATCCTCAGTGACGAAGAGAGGGGGCTAAGCGCCCCCCATGGTCTCAGAGCATTGACTCTTCTAAGAGTCCTAAGAGTCCTGCTCACACTGATGGGGTGCAGCTGTGGGACCCTATTTTCAGAGATGATGTTCTCCACCCAACTCTCAAAAAGCTGAAAGGGTCTTCAGTAGAGATGGATAGTCGAGCTGGGCTATCAGACGGTCACCTCTGTAGCTGTAGTGTCATTTTTCCTATGGTCCAATGTGTAAATTAAACAAAAAAGTGCACGTTTGTTATGATGTCCAAGATGGGGACCAGGATGTGGACATAATAAAAAATTAGGGAACGTGATAGGAGACATTTCTACAATACATATAATCATTCTTATCTATTTAATACGATGACAACAGCTCTCCATACCTGCAGTCCACCACAAGGACCACCCTCTCTAATCCCTGAAAAATGAAATCATCCTCAGTGACGAAGAGAGGGGGCTAAGCGCCCCCCATGGTCTCAGAGCATTGACTCTTCTAAGAGTCCTAAGAGTCCTGCTCACACTGATGGGGTGCAGCTGTGGGACCCTATTTTCAGAGATGATGTCCTCCACCCAACTCTTAAAAAGCTGAAAGGGTCTTCAGTAGAGATGGATAGTCGAGCTGGGCTATCAGACGGTCACCTCTGTAGCTGTAGTGTCATTTTTCCTATGGTCCAATGTGTAAATTAAACAAAAAAGTGCACGTTTGTTATGATGTCCAAGATGGGGACCAGGATGTGGACATAATAAAAAATTAGGGAACATGATAGGAGACATTTCTACAATACATATAATCATTCTTATCTATCTAATACGATGATAAAAGCTCTCCATATCTGCAGTCCACCACAAGGACCACCCTCTCTAATCCCTGAAAAATGAAATCATCCTCAGTGATGAAGAGAGGGGGCTAAGTGCCCCCAATGGTTTTAGAGCATTGACTCTTCTTAGAGTCCTAAGAGTCCTGCTCACACTGATGGGGTGCAGCTGTGGGACCCTATTTTCAGAGATGATGTCCTCCACCCAACTCTCAAAAAGCTGAAAGGGTCTTCAGTAGAGATGGATAGTCGAGCTGGGCTATCAGACGGTCACCTCTGTAGCTGTAGTGTCATTTTTCCTATGGTCCAATGTGTAAATTAAACAAAAAAGTGCACGTTTGTTATGATGTCCAAGATGGGGACCAGGATGTGGACATAATAAAAAATTAGGGAACATGATAGGAGACATTTCTACAATACATATAATCATTCTTATCTATCTAATACGATGACAACAGCTCTCCATACCTGCAGTCCACCACAAGGACCACCCTCTCTAATCCCTGAAAAATGAAATCATCCTCAGTGATGAAGAGAGGGGACTAAGTGCCCCCAATGGTCTCAGAGCATTGACTCTTCTAAGAGTCCTAAGAGTCCTGCTCACACTGATGGGGTGCAGCTGTGGGACCCTATTTTCAGAGATGATGTCCTCCACCCAACTCTCAAAAAGCTGAAAGGGTCTTCAGTAGAGATGGATAGTCGAGCTGGGCTATCAGACGGTCACCTCTGTAGCTGTAGTGTCATTTTTCCTATGGTCCAATGTGTAAATTAAACAAAAAAGTGCACGTTTGTTATGATGTTCAAGATGGGGACCAGGATGTGGACATAATAAAAAATTAGGGAACATGATAGGAGACATTTCTACAATACATATAATCATTCTTATCTATCTAATACGATCACAACAGCTCTCCATACCTGCAGTCCACCACAAGGACCACTCTCTCTAATCCCTGAAAAATGAAATCATCCTCAGTGACGAAGAGAGGGGGCTAAGCGCCCCCCATGGTCTCAGAGCATTGACTCTTCTAAGAGTCCTAAGATTCCTGCTCACACTGATGGGGTGCAGCTGTGGGACCCTATTTTCAGAGATGATGTCCTCCACCCAACTTTCAAAAAGCTGAAAGGGTCTTCAGTAGAGATGGATAGTCGAGCTGGGCTATCAGACGGTCACCTCTGTAGCTGTAGTGTCATTTTTCCTATGGTCCAATGTGTAAATTAAACAAAAAAGTGCACGTTTGTTATGATGTCCAAGATGGGGACCAGGATGTGGACATAATAAAAAATTAGGGAACATGATAGGAGACATTTCTACAATACATATAATCATTCTTATCTATCTAATACGATGATAAAAGCTCTCCATATCTGCAGTCCACCACAAGGACCACCCTCTCTAATCCCTGAAAAATGAAATCATCCTCAGTGATGAAGAGAGGGGGCTAAGTGCCCCCAATGGTTTTAGAGCATTGACTCTTCTAAGAGTCCTAAGAGTCCTGCTCACACTGATGGGGTGCAGCTGTGGGACCCTATTTTCAGAGATGATGTCCTCCACCCAACTCTCAAAAAGCTGAAAGGGTCTTCAGTAGAGATGGATAGTCGAGCTGGGCTATCAGACGGTCACCTCTGTAGCTGTAGTGTCATTTTTCCTATGGTCCAATGTGTAAATTAAACAAAAAAGTGCACGTTTGTTATGATGTCCAAGATGGGGACCAGGATGTGGACATAATAAAAAATTAGGGAACATGATAGGAGACATTTCTACAATACATATAATCATTCTTATCTATCTAATACGATGACAACAGCTCTCCATACCTGCAGTCCACCACAAGGACCACCCTCTCTAATCCCTGAAAAATGAAATCATCCTCAGTGATGAAGAGAGGGGACTAAGTGCCCCCAATGGTCTCAGAGCATTGACTCTTCTAAGAGTCCTAAGAGTCCTGCTCACACTGATGGGGTGCAGCTGTGGGACCCTATTTTCAGAGATGATGTCCTCCACCCAACTCTCAAAAAGCTGAAAGGGTCTTCAGTAGAGATGGATAGTCGAGCTGGGCTATCAGACGGTCACCTCTGTAGCTGTAGTGTCATTTTTCCTATGGTCCAATGTGTAAATTAAACAAAAAAGTGCACGTTTGTTATGATGTTCAAGATGGGGACCAGGATGTGGACATAATAAAAAATTAGGGAACATGATAGGAGACATTTCTACAATACATATAATCATTCTTATCTATCTAATACGATCACAACAGCTCTCCATACCTGCAGTCCACCACAAGGACCACTCTCTCTAATCCCTGAAAAATGAAATCATCCTCAGTGACGAAGAGAGGGGGCTAAGCGCCCCCCATGGTCTCAGAGCATTGACTCTTCTAAGAGTCCTAAGATTCCTGCTCACACTGATGGGGTGCAGCTGTGGGACCCTATTTTCAGAGATGATGTCCTCCACCCAACTTTCAAAAAGCTGAAAGGGTCTTCAGTAGAGATGGATAGTCGAGCTGGGCTATCAGACGGTCACCTCTGTAGCTGTAGTGTCATTTTTCCTATGGTCCAATGTGTAAATTAAACAAAAAAGTGCACGTTTGTTATGATGTCCAAGATGGGGACCAGGATGTGGACATAATAAAAAATTAGGGAACATGATAGGAGACATTTCTACAATACATATAATCATTCTTATCTATCTAATACGATGACAACAGCTCTCCATACCTGCAGTCCACCACAAGGACCACCCTCTCTAATCCCTGAAAAATGAAATCATCCTCAGTGACGAAGAGAGGGGGCCAAGCGCCCCCAATGGTACCAGAGCATTGACTCTTCTAAGAGTCCTAAGAGTCCTGCTCACACTGATGGGGTGAAGCTGTGGGACCCTATTTTCAGAGATGATGTCCTCCACCCAACTCTCAAAAAGCTGAAAGGGTCTTCAGTAGAGATGGATAGTCGAGCTGGGCTATCAGACGGTCACCTCTGTAGCTGTAGTGTCATTTTTCCTATGGTCCAATGTGTAAATTAAACAAAAAAGTGCACGTTTGTTATGATGTCCAAGATGGGGACCAGGATGTGGACATAATAAGAAATTAGGGAACATGATAGGAGACATTTCTACAATACATATAATCATTCTTATCTATCTAATACGATCACAACAGCTCTCCATACCTGCAGTCCACCACAAGGACCACTCTCTCTAATCCCTGAAAAATTAAATCATCCTCAGTGACGAAGAGAGGGGGCTAAGCGCCCCCATGGTCTCAGAGCATTGACTCTTCTAAGAGTCCTAAGATTCCTGCTCACACTGATGGGGTGCAGCTGTGGGACCCTATTTTAAGAGATGATGTCCTCCACCCAACTCTCAAAAAGCTGAAAGGGTCTTCAGTAGAGATGGATAGTCGAGCTGGGCTATCAGACGGTCACCTCTGTAGCTGTAGTGTCATTTTTCCTATGGTCCAATGTGTAAATTAAACAAAAAAGTGCACGTTTGTTATGATTTCCAAGATGGGGACCAGGATGTGGACATAATAAAAAAATAGGGAACATGATAGGAGACATTTCTACAATACATATAATCATTCTTATCTATCTAATACGATGACAACAGCTCTCCATACCTGCAGTCCACCACAAGGACCACCCTCTCTATTACCTGAAAAGTGAAATCATCCTCAGTGACGAAGAGAGGGGGCTAAGCGCCCCCCATGGTCTCAGAGCATTGACTCTTCTAAGAGTCCTAAGAGTCCTGCTCACACTGATAGGGTGCAGCTGTGGGACCCTATTTTCAGAGATGATGTTCTCTACCCAACTCTCAAAAAGCTGAAAGGGTCTTCAGTAGAGATGGATAGTCGAGCTGGGCTATCAGACGGTCACCTCTGTAGCTGTAGTGTCATTTTTCCTATGGTCCAATGTGTAAATTAAACAAAAAAGTGCACGTTTGTTATGATGTCCAAGATGGGGACCAGGATGTGGACATAATAAAAAATTAGGGAACATGATAGGAGACATTTCTACAATACATATAATCATTCTTATCTATTTAATACGATGACAACAGCTCTCCATACCTGCAGTCCACCACAAGGACCACCCTCTCTAATCCCTGAAAAATGAAATCATCCTCAGTGACGAAGAGTGGGGGCTAAGCGCCCCCCATGGTCTCAGAGCATTGACTCTTCTAAGAGTCCTAAGAGTCCTGCTCACACTGATGGGGTGCAGCTGTGGGACCCTATTTTCAGAGATGATGTCCTCCACCCAACTCTCAAAAAGCTGAAAGGGTCTTCAGTAGAGATGGATAGTCGAGCTGGGCTATCAGACGGTCACCTCTGTAGCTGTAGTGTCATTTTTCCTATGGTCCAATGTGTAAATTAAACAAAAAAGTGCACGTTTGTTATGATGTCCAAGATGGGGACCAGGATGTGGACATAATAAAAAATTAGGGAACATGATAGGAGACATTTCTACAATACATATAATCATTCTTATCTATCTAATACGATGACAACAGCTCTCCATACCTGCAGTCCACCACAAGGACCACCCTCTCTAATCCCTGAAAAATGAAATCATCCTCAGTGACGAAGAGAGGGGGCTAAGCGCCCCCATGGTCTCAGAGCATTAACTCTTCTAAGAGTCCTAAGAGTCCTGCTTACACTGATGGGTTGCAGCTGTGGGACCCTATTTTCAGAGATGATGTCCTCCACCCAACTCTCAAAAAGCTGAAAGGGTCTTCAGTAGAGATGGATAGTCGAGCTGGGCTATCAGACGGTCACCTCTGTAGCTGTAGTGTCATTTTTCCTATGGTCCAATGTGTAAATTAAACAAAAAAGTGCACGTTTGTTATGATGTCCAAGATGGGGACCAGGATGTGGACATAATAAAAAATTAGGGAACATGATAGGAGACATTTCTACAATACATATAATCATTCTTATCTATCTAATATGATGATAACAGCTCTCCATATCTGCAGTCCACCACAAGGACCACCCTCTCTAATCCCTGAAAAATGAAATCATCCTCAGTGATGAAGAGAGGGGGCTAAGTGCCCCCAATGGTCTCAGAGCATTGACTCTTCTAAGAGTCCTAAGAGTCCTGCTCACACTGATGGGGTGCAGCTGTAGGACCCTATTTTCAGAGATGATGTCCTCCACCCAACTCTCAAAAAGCTGAAAGGGTCTTCAGTAGAGATGGATAGTCGAGCTGGGCTATCAGACGGTCACCTCTGTAGCTGTAGTGTCATTTTTCCTATGCTCCAATGTGTAAATTAAACAAAAAAGTGCACGTTTGTTATGATGTCCAAGATGGGGACCAGGATGTGGACATAATAAAAAATTAGGGAACATGATAGGAGACATTTCTACAATACATATAATCATTCTTATCTATCTAATACGATGACAACAGCTCTCCATACCTGCAGTCCACCACAAGGACCACCCTCTCTAATCCCTGAAAAATGAAATCATCCTCAGTGATGAAGAGAGGGGGCTAAGTGCCCCCAATGGTCTCAGAGCATTGACTCTTCTACGAGTCCTAAGAGTCCTGCTCACACTGATGGGGTGCAGCTGTGGGACCCTATTTTCAGAGATGATGTCCTCCACCCAACTCTCAAAAAGCTGAAAGGGTCTTCAGTAGAGATGGATAGTCGAGCTGGGCTATCAGACGGTCACCTCTGTAGCTGTAGTGTCATTTTTCCTATGGTCCAATGTGTAAATTAAACAAAAAAGTGCACGTTTGTTATGATGTTCAAGATGGGGACCAGGATGTGGACATAATAAAAAATTAGGGAACATGATAGGAGACATTTCTACAATACATATAATCATTCTTATCTATCTAATACGATCACAACAGCTCTCCATACCTGCAGTCCACCACAAGGACCACTCTCTCTAATCCCTGAAAAATGAAATCATCCTCAGTGACGAAGAGAGGGGGGCTAAGCGCCCCCCATGGTCTCAGAGCATTGACTCTTCTAAGAGTCCTAAGATTCCTGCTCACACTGATGGGGTGCAGCTGTGGGACCCTATTTTCAGAGATGATGTCCTCCACCCAACTTTCAAAAAGCTGAAAGGGTCTTCAGTAGAGATGGATAGTCGAGCTGGGCTATCAGACGGTCACCTCTGTAGCTGTAGTGTCATTTTTCCTATGGTCCAATGTGTAAATTAAACAAAAAAGTGCACGTTTGTTATGATTTCCAAGATGGGGACCAGGATGTGGACAGAATAAAAAAATAGAGAACATGATAGGAGACATTTCTACAATACATATAATCATTCTTAGCTATCTAATACGATGACAACAGCTCTCCATACCTGCAGTCCACCACAAGGACCACCCTCTCTATTCCCTGAAAAGTGAAATCATCCTCAGTGACGAAGAGAGGGGGCTAAGCGCCCCCCATGGTCTCAGAGCATTGACTCTTCTAAGAGTCCTAAGAGTCCTGCTCACACTGATGGGGTGCAGCTGTGGGACCCTATTTTCAGAGATGATGTTCTCCACCCAACTCTCAAAAAGCTGAAAGGGTCTTCAGTAGAGATGGATAGTCGAGCTGGGCTATCAGACGGTCACCTCTGTAGCTGTAGTGTCATTTTTCCTATGGTCCAATGTGTAAATTAAACAAAAAAGTGCACGTTTGTTATGATGCTCAAGATGGGGACCAGGATGTGGACATAATAAAAAATTAGGGAACATGATAGGAGACATTTCTACAATACATATAATCATTCTTATCTATTTAATACGATGACAACAGCTCTCCATACCTGCAGTCCACCACAAGGACCACCCTCTCTAATCCCTGAAAAATGAAATCATCCTCAGTGACGAAGAGAGGGGGCTAAGCGCCCCCCCATGGTCTCAGAGCATTGACTCTTCTAAGAGTCCTAAGAGTCCTGCTCACACTGATGGGGTGCAGCTGTGGGACCCTATTTTCAGAGATGATGTCCTCCACCCAACTCTCAAAAAGCTGAAAGGGTCTTCAGTAGAGATGGATAGTCGAGCTGGGCTATCAGACGGTCACCTCTGTAGCTGTAGTGTCATTTTTCCTATGGTCCAATGTGTAAATTAAACAAAAAAGTGCACGTTTGTTATGATGTCCAAGATGGGGACCAGGATGTGGACATAATAAAAAATTAGGGAACATGATAGGAGACATTTCTACAATACATATAATCATTCTTATCTATCTAATACGATGATAACAGCTCTCGATAACTGCAGTCCACCACAAGGACCACCCTCTCTAATCCCTGAAAAATGAAATCATCCTCAGTGATGAAGAAAGGGGGCTAAGTGCCCCCAATGGTCTCAGAGCATTGACTCTTCTAAGAGTCCTAAGAGTCCTGCTCACACTGATGGGGTGCAGCTGTGGGACCCTATTTTCAGAGATGATGTCCTCCACCCAACTCTCAAAAAGCTGAAAGGGTCTTCAGTAGAGATGGATAGTCGAGCTGGGCTATCAGACGGTCACCTCTGTAGCTGTAGTGTCATTTTTCCTATGGTCCAATGTGTAAAATAAACAAAAAAGTGCACGTTTGTTATGATGTCCAAGATGGGGACCAGGATGTGGACATAATAAAAAATTAGGGAACATGATAGGAGACATTTCTACAATACATATAATCATTCTTATCTATCTAATACGATGACAACAGCTCTCCATACCTGCAGTCCACCACAAGGACCACCCTCTCTAATCCCTGAAAAATGAAATCATCCTCAGTGACGAAGAGAGGGGGCTAAGCGCCCCCATGGTCTCAGAGCATTAACTCTTCTAAGAGTCCTAAGAGTCCTGCTCACACTGATGGGGTGCAGCTGTGGGACCCTATTTTCAGAGATGATGTCCTCCACCCAACTCTCAAAAAGCTGAAAGGGTCTTCAGTAGAGATGGATAGTCGAGCTGGGCTATCAGACGGTCACCTCTGTAGCTGTAGTGTCATTTTTCCTATGGTCCAATGTGTAAATTAAACAAAAAAGTGCACGTTTGTTATGATGTCCAAGATGGGGACCAGGATGTGGACATAATAAAAAATTAGGGAACATGATAGGAGACATTTCTACAATACATATAATCATTCTTATCTATCTAATACGATGACAACAGCTCTCCATACCTGCAGTCCACCACAAGGACCACCCTCTCTAATCCCTGAAAAATGAAATCATCCTCAGGGACGAAGAGAGGGGGCTAAGCGCCCCCCATGGTTTTAGAGCATTGACTCTTCTAAGAGTCCTAAGAGTCCTGCTTACACTGATGGGGTGCAGCTGTGGGACCCAATTTTAAGAGATGATGTCCTCCACCCAACTCTCAAAAAGCTGAAAGGGTCTTCAGTAGAGATGGATAGTCGAGCTTGGCTATCAGACGGTCACCTCTGTAGCTGTAGTGTCATTTTTCCTATGGTCCAATGTGTAAATTAAACAAAAAAGTGCACGTTTGTTATGATGTCCAAGATGGGGACCAGGATGTGGACATAATAAAAAATTAGGGAACATGATAGGAGACATTTCTACAATACATATAATCATTCTTATCTATCTAATACGATGACAACAGCTCTCCATACCTGCAGTCCACCACAAGGACCACCCTCTCTAATCCCTGAAAAATGAAATCATCCTCAGTGACGAAGAGAGGGGGCCAAGCGCCCCCCATGGTCTCAGAGCATTAACTCTTCTAAGAGTCCTAAGAGTCCTGCTCACACTGATGGGGTGCAGCTGTGGGACCCTATTTTCAGAGATGATGTCCTCCACCCAACTCTCAAAAAGCTGAAAGGGTCTTCAGTAGAGATGGATAGTCGAGCTGGGCTATCAGACGGTCACCTCTGTAGCTGTAGTGTCATTTTTCCTATGGTCCAATGTGTAAATTAAACAAAAAAGTGCACGTTTGTTATGATGTCCAAGATGGGGACCAGGATGTGGACATAATAAAAAATTAGGGAACATGATAGGAGACATTTCTACAATACATATAATCATTCTTATCTATCTAATACGATGACAACAGCTCTCCATACCTGCAGTCCACCACAAGGACCACCCTCTCTAATCCATGAAAAATGAAATCATCCTCAGGGACGAAGAGAGGGGGCTAAGCGCCCCCCATGGTTTTAGAGCATTGACTCTTCTAAGAGTCCTAAGAGTCCTGCTTACACTGATGGGGTGCAGCTGTGGGACCCTATTTTAAGAGATGATGTCCTCCACCCAACTCTCAAAAAGCTGAAAGGGTCTTCAGTAGAGATGGATAGTCGAGCTGGGCTATCAGACGGTCACCTCTGTAGCTGTAGTGTCATTTTTCCTATGGTCCAATGTGTAAATTAAACAAAAAAGTGCACGTTTGTTATGATGTCCAAGATGGGGACCAGGATGTGGACATAATAAAAAATTAGGGAACATGATAGGAGACATTTCTACAATACATATAATCATTCTTATCTATCTAATACGATGACAACAGCTCTCCATACCTGCAGTCCACCACAAGGACCACCCTCTCTAATCCCTGAAAAATGAAATCATCCTCAGTGACGAAGAGAGGGGGCTAAGCGCCCCCATGGTCTCAGAGCATTAACTCTTCTAAGAGTCCTAAGAGTCCTGCTCACACTGATGGGGTGCAGCTGTGGGACCCTATTTTCAGAGATGATGTCCTCCACCCAACTCTCAAAAAGCTGAAAGGGTCTTCAGTAGAGATGGATAGTCGAGCTGGGCTATCAGACGGTCACCTCTGTAGCTGTAGTGTCATTTTTCCTATGGTCCAATGTGTAAATTAAACAAAAAAGTGCACGTTTGTTATGATGTCCAAGATGGGGACCAGGATGTGGACATAATAAAAAATTAGGGAACATGATAGGAGACATTTCTACAATACATATAATCATTCTTATCTATCTAATACGATGACAACAGCTCTCCATACCTGCAGTCCACCACAAGGACCACCCTCTCTAATCCCTGAAAAATGAAATCATCCTCAGGGACGAAGAGAGGGGGCTAAGCGCCCCCCATGGTTTTAGAGCATTGACTCTTCTAAGAGTCCTAAGAGTCCTGCTTACACTGATGGGGTGCAGCTGTGGGACCCTATTTTAAGAGATGATGTCCTCCACCCAACTCTCAAAAAGCTGAAAGGGTCTTCAGTAGAGATGGATAGTCGAGCTGGGCTATCAGACGGTCACCTCTGTAGCTGTAGTGTCATTTTTCCTATGGTCCAATGTGTAAATTAAACAAAAAAGTGCACGTTTGTTATGATGTCCAAGATGGGGACCAGGATGTGGACATAATAAAAAATTAGGGAACATGATAGGAGACATTTCTACAATACATATAATCATTCTTATCTATCTAATACGATCACAACAGCTCTCCATACCTGCAGTCCACCACAAGGACCACTCTCTCTAATCCCTGAAAAATGAAATCATCCTCAGTGACGAAGAGAGGGGGCTAAGCGCCCCCCATGGTCTCAAAACATTGACTCTTCTAAGAGTCCTAAGAGTCCTGCTCACACTGATGGGGTGCAGCTGTGGGACCCTATTTTCAGAGATGATGTCCTCCACCCAACTCTCAAAAAGCTGAAAGGGTCTTCAGTAGAGATGGATAGTCGAGCTGGGCTACCAGACGGTCACCTCTGTAGCTGTAGTGTCATTTTTCCTATGGTCCAATGTGTAAATTAAACAAAAAAGTGCACGTTTGTTATGATTTCCAAGATGGGGACCAGGATGTGGACATAATAAAAAAATAGGGAACATGATATGAGACATTTCTACAATACATATAATCATTCTTATCTATCTAATACGATGACAACAGCTCTCCATACCTGCAGTCCACCACAAGGACCACCCTCTCTATTCCCTGAAAAGTGAAATCATCCTCAGTGACGAAGAGAGGGGGCTAAGCGCCCCCCATGGTCTCAAAACATTGACTCTTCTAAGAGTCCTAAGAGTCCTGCTCACACTGATGGGGTGCAGCTGTGGGACCCTATTTTCAGAGATGATGTCCTCCACCCAACTCTCAAAAAGCTGAAAGGGTCTTCAGTAGAGATGGATAGTCGAGCTGGGCTATCAGACGGTCACCTCTGTAGCTGTAGTGTCATTTTTCCTTCGGTCCAATGTGTAAATTAAACAAAAAAGTGCACGTTTGTTATGATGTCCAAGATGGGGACCAGGATGTGGACATAATAAAAAATTAGGGAACATGATAGGAGACATTTCTACAATACATATAATCATTCTTATCTATCTAATACGATGACAACAGCTCTCCATACCTGCAGTCCACCACAAGGACCACCCTCTCTAATCCCTGAAAAATGAAATCATCCTCAGTGACGAAGAGAGGGGGCTAAGCGCCCCCATGGTCTCAGAGCATTAACTCTTCTAAGAGTCCTAAGAGTCCTGCTCACACTGATGGGGTGCAGCTGTGGGACCCTATTTTCAGAGATGATGTCCTCCACCCAACTCTCAAAAAGCTGAAAGGGTCTTCAGTAGAGATGGATAGTCGAGCTGGGCTATCAGACGGTCACCTCTGTAGCTGTAGTGTCATTTTTCCTATGGTCCAATGTGTAAATTAAACAAAAAAGTGCACGTTTGTTATGATGTCCAAGATGGGGACCAGGATGTGGACATAATAAAAAATTAGGGAACATGATAGGAGACATTTCTACAATACATATAATCATTCTTATCTATCTAATACGATGACAACAGCTCTCCATACCTGCAGTCCACCACAAGGACCACCCTCTCTAATCCCTGAAAAATGAAATCATCCTCAGGGACGAAGAGAGGGGGCTAAGCGCCCCCCATGGTTTTAGAGCATTGACTCTTCTAAGAGTCCTAAGAGTCCTGCTTACACTGATGGGGTGCAGCTGTGGGACCCTATTTTAAGAGATGATGTCCTCCACCCAACTCTCAAAAAGCTGAAAGGGTCTTCAGTAGAGATGGATAGTCGAGCTGGGCTATCAGACGGTCACCTCTGTAGCTGTAGTGTCATTTTTCCTATGGTCCAATGTGTAAATTAAACAAAAAAGTGCACGTTTGTTATGATGTCCAAGATGGGGACCAGGATGTGGACATAATAAAAAATTAGGGAACATGATAGGAGACATTTCTACAATACATATAATCATTCTTATCTATCTAATACGATGACAACAGCTCTCCATACCTGCAGTCCACCACAAGGACCACCCTCTCTAATCCCTGAAAAATGAAATCATCCTCAGTGACGAAGAGAGGGGGCTAAGCGCCCCCATGGTCTCAGAGCATTAACTCTTCTAAGAGTCCTAAGAGTCCTGCTCACACTGATGGGGTGCAGCTGTGGGACCCTATTTTCAGAGATGATGTCCTCCACCCAACTCTCAAAAAGCTGAAAGGGTCTTCAGTAGAGATGGATAGTCGAGCTGGGCTATCAGACGGTCACCTCTGTAGCTGTAGTGTCATTTTTCCTATGGTCCAATGTGTAAATTAAACAAAAAAGTGCACGTTTGTTATGATGTCCAAGATGGGGACCAGGATGTGGACATAATAAAAAATTAGGGAACATGATAGGAGACATTTCTACAATACATATAATCATTCTTATCTATCTAATACGATGACAACAGCTCTCCATACCTGCAGTCCACCACAAGGACCACCCTCTCTAATCCCTGAAAAATGAAATCATCCTCAGTGACGAAGAGAGGGGGCTAAGCGCCCCCATGGTCTCAGAGCATTAACTCTTCTAAGAGTCCTAAGAGTCCTGCTCACACTGATGGGGTGCAGCTGTGGGACCCTATTTTCAGAGATGATGTCCTCCACCCAACTCTCAAAAAGCTGAAAGGGTCTTCAGTAGAGATGGATAGTCGAGCTGGGCTATCAGACGGTCACCTCTGTAGCTGTAGTGTCATTTTTCCTATGGTCCAATGTGTAAATTAAACAAAAAAGTGCACGTTTGTTATGATGTCCAAGATGGGGACCAGGATGTGGACATAATAAAAAATTAGGGAACATGATAGGAGACATTTCTACAATACATATAATCATTCTTATCTATCTAATACGATCACAACAGCTCTCCATACCTGCAGTCCACCACAAGGACCACTCTCTCTAATCCCTGAAAAATGAAATCATCCTCAGTGACGAAGAGAGGGAGCTAAGCGCCCCCCATGGTCTCAAAACATTGACTCTTCTAAGAGTCCTAAGAGTCCTGCTCACACTGATGGGGTGCAGCTGTGGGACCCTATTTTCAGAGATGATGTCCTCCACCCAACTCTCAAAAAGCTGAAAGGGTCTTCAGTAGAGATGGATAGTCGAGCTGGGCTATCAGACGGTCACCTCTGTAGCTGTAGTGTCATTTTTCCTATGGTCCAATGTGTAAATTAAACAAAAAAGTGCACGTTTGTTATGATGTCCAAGATGGGGACCAGGATGTGGACATAATAAAAAATTAGGGAACATGATAGGAGACATTTCTACAATACATATAATCATTCTTATCTATCTAATACGATGACAACAGCTCTCCATACCTGCAGTCCACCACAAGGACCACCCTCTCTAATCCCTGAAAAATGAAATCATCCTCAGGGACGAAGAGAGGGGGCTAAGCGCCCCCCATGGTTTTAGAGCATTGACTCTTCTAAGAGTCCTAAGAGTCCTGCTTACACTGATGGGGTGCAGCTGTGGGACCCTATTTTAAGAGATGATGTCCTCCACCCAACTCTCAAAAAGCTGAAAGGGTCTTCAGTAGAGATGGATAGTCGAGCTGGGCTATCAGACGGTCACCTCTGTAGCTGTAGTGTCATTTTTCCTATGGTCCAATGTGTAAATTAAACAAAAAAGTGCACGTTTGTTATGATGTCCAAGATGGGGACCAGGATGTGGACATAATAAAAAATTAGGGAACATGATAGGAGACATTTCTACAATACATATAATCATTCTTATCTATCTAATACGATGACAACAGCTCTCCATACCTGCAGTCCACCACAAGGACCACCCTCTCTAATCCCTGAAAAATGAAATCATCCTCAGTGACGAAGAGAGGGGGCTAAGCGCCCCCATGGTCTCAGAGCATTAACTCTTCTAAGAGTCCTAAGAGTCCTGCTCACACTGATGGGGTGCAGCTGTGGGACCCTATTTTCAGAGATGATGTCCTCCACCCAACTCTCAAAAAGCTGAAAGGGTCTTCAGTAGAGATGGATAGTCGAGCTGGGCTATCAGACGGTCACCTCTGTAGCTGTAGTGTCATTTTTCCTATGGTCCAATGTGTAAATTAAACAAAAAAGTGCACGTTTGTTATGATTTCCAAGATGGGGACCAGGATGTGGACATAATAAAAAAATAGGGAACATGATAGGAGACATTTCTACAATACATATAATCATTCTTATCTATCTAATACGATGACAACAGCTCTCCATACCTGCAGTCCACCACAAGGACCACCCTCTCTATTCCCTGAAAAGTGAAATCATCCTCAGTGACGAAGAGAGGGGGCTAAGCGCCCCCCATGGTCTCAAAACATTGACTCTTCTAAGAGTCCTAAGAGTCCTGCTCACACTGATGGGGTGCAGCTGTGGGACCCTATTTTCAGAGATGATGTTCTCCACCCAACTCTCAAAAAGCTGAAAGGGTCTTCAGTAGAGATGGATAGTCGAGCTGGGCTATCAGACGGTCACCTCTGTAGCTGTAGTGTCATTTTTCCTATGGTCCAATGTGTAAATTAAACAAAAAAGTGCACGTTTGTTATGATGTCCAAGATGGGGACCAGGATGTGGACATAATAAAAAATTAGGGAACATGATAGGAGACATTTCTACAATACATATAATCATTCTTATCTATTTAATACGATGACAACAGCTCTCCATACCTGCAGTCCACCACAAGGACCACCCTCTCTAATCCCTGAAAAATGAAATCATCCTCAGTGACGAAGAGAGGGGGCTAAGCGCCCCCCATGGTCTGAGAGCATTGACTCTTCTAAGAGTCCTAAGAGTCCTGCTCACACTGATGGGGTGCAGCTGTGGGACCCTATTTTCAGAGATGATGTCCTCCACCCAACTCTCAAAAAGCTGAAAGGGTCTTCAGTAGAGATGGATAGTCGAGCTGGGCTATCAGACGGTCACCTCTGTAGCTGTAGTGTCATTTTTCCTATGGTCCAATGTGTAAATTAAACAAAAAAGTGCACGTTTGTTATGATGTCCAAGATGGGGACCAGGATGTGGACATAATAAAAAATTAGGGAACATGATAGGAGACATTTCTACATTACATATAATCATTCTTATCTATCTAATACGATGATAACAGCTCTCCATACCTGCAGTCCACCACAAGGACCACCCTCTCTAATCCCTGAAAAATGAAATCATCCTCAGTGACGAAGAGAGGGGGCTAAGTGCCCCCAATGGTCTCAGAGCATTGACTCTTCTAAGAGTCCTAAGAGTCCTGCTCACACTGATGGGGTGCAGCTGTGGGACCCTATTTTCAGAGATGATGTCCTCCACCCAACTCTCAAAAAGCTGAAAGGGTCTTCAGTAGAGATGGATAGTCGAGCTGGGCTATCAGACGGTCACCTCTGTAGCTGTAGTGTCATTTTTCCTATGGTCCAATGTGTAAATTAAACAAAAAAGTGCACGTTTGTTATGATGTCCAAGATGGGGACCAGGATGTGGACATAATAAAAAATTAGGGAACATGATAGGAGACATTTCTACAATACATATAATCATTCTTATCTATCTAATACGATGACAACAGCTCTCCATACCTGCAGTCCACCACAAGGACCACCCTCTCTAATCCCTGAAAAATGAAATCATCCTCAGGGACGAAGAGAGGGGGCTAAGCGCCCCCCATGGTTTTAGAGCATTGACTCTTCTAAGAGTCCTAAGAGTCCTGCTTACACTGATGGGGTGCAGCTGTGGGACCCTATTTTAAGAGATGATGTCCTCCACCCAACTCTCAAAAAGCTGAAAGGGTCTTCAGTAGAGATGGATAGTCGAGCTGGGCTATCAGACGGTCACCTCTGTAGCTGTAGTGTCATTTTTCCTATGGTCCAATGTGTAAATTAAACAAAAAAGTGCACGTTTGTTATGATGTCCAAGATGGGGACCAGGATGTGGACATAATAAAAAATTAGGGAACATGATAGGAGACATTTCTACAATACATATAATCATTCTTATCTATCTAATACGATGACAACAGCTCTCCATACCTGCAGTCCACCACAAGGACCACCCTCTCTAATCCCTGAAAAATGAAATCATCCTCAGTGACGAAGAGAGGGGGCTAAGCGCCCCCATGGTCTCAGAGCATTAACTCTTCTAAGAATCCTAAGAGTCCTGCTCACACTGATGGGGTGCAGCTGTGGGACCCTATTTTCAGAGATGATGTCCTCCACCCAACTCTCAAAAAGCTGAAAGGGTCTTCAGTAGAGATGGATAGTCGAGCTGGGCTATCAGACGGTCACCTCTGTAGCTGTAGTGTCATTTTTCCTATGGTCCAATGTGTAAATTAAACAAAAAAGTGCACGTTTGTTATGATGTCCAAGATGGGGACCAGGATGTGGACATAATAAAAAATTAGGGAACATGATAGGAGACATTTCTACATTACATATAATCATTCTTATCTATCTAATACGATGATAACAGCTCTCCATACCTGCAGTCCACCACAAGGACCACCCTCTCTAATCCCTGAAAAATGAAATCATCCTCAGTGACGAAGAGAGGGGGCTAAGTGCCCCCAATGGTCTCAGAGCATTGACTCTTCTAAGAGTCCTAAGAGTCCTGCTCACACTGATGGGGTGCAGCTGTGGGACCCTATTTTCAGAGATGATGTCCTCCACCCAACTCTCAAAAAGCTGAAAGGGTCTTCAGTAGAGATGGATAGTCGAGCTGGGCTATCAGACGGTCACCTCTGTAGCTGTAGTGTCATTTTTCCTATGGTCCAATGTGTAAATTAAACAAAAAAGTGCACGTTTGTTATGATGTCCAAGATGGGGACCAGGATGTGGACATAATAAAAAATTAGGGAACATGATAGGAGACATTTCTACAATACATATAATCATTCTTATCTATCTAATACGATGACAACAGCTCTCCATACCTGCAGTCCACCACAAGGACCACCCTCTCTAATCCCTGAAAAATGAAATCATCCTCAGGGACGAAGAGAGGGGGCTAAGCGCCCCCCATGGTTTTAGAGCATTGACTCTTCTAAGAGTCCTAAGAGTCCTGCTTACACTGATGGGGTGCAGCTGTGGGACCCTATTTTAAGAGATGATGTCCTCCACCCAACTCTCAAAAAGCTGAAAGGGTCTTCAGTAGAGATGGATAGTCGAGCTGGGCTATCAGACGGTCACCTCTGTAGCTGTAGTGTCATTTTTCCTATGGTCCAATGTGTAAATTAAACAAAAAAGTGCACGTTTGTTATGATGTCCAAGATGGGGACCAGGATGTGGACATAATAAAAAATTAGGGAACATGATAGGAGACATTTCTACAATACATATAATCATTCTTATCTATCTAATACGATGACAACAGCTCTCCATACCTGCAGTCCACCACAAGGACCACCCTCTCTAATCCCTGAAAAATGAAATCATCCTCAGTGACGAAGAGAGGGGGCTAAGCGCCCCCATGGTCTCAGAGCATTAACTCTTCTAAGAATCCTAAGAGTCCTGCTCACACTGATGGGGTGCAGCTGTGGGACCCTATTTTCAGAGATGATGTCCTCCACCCAACTCTCAAAAAGCTGAAAGGGTCTTCAGTAGAGATGGATAGTCGAGCTGGGCTATCAGACGGTCACCTCTGTAGCTGTAGTGTCATTTTTCCTATGGTCCAATGTGTAAATTAAACAAAAAAGTGCACGTTTGTCTGGGTCAGATCCCAGGCACTATGGGGAGATAAGGTATGCACACCAGTGACTATGTAAGGGGAATACATGAAATAGCAGAAACTGCTGTGTGAATACTGACTTGAAAAATTCAATAGCTATATGCAAGAGTGAATATGTGAAAAATGGAATCTGCATTACTGCCATGAACATATGAATCAAGAGAAATTTAGCTACTGAATTGATCAATGCAATAGAGCCCCAACACTACGCCAAAGTATTTCTCTACGTTGGGGTCCCTAGCTTGTGTGTGTCCTCTCATGCAGTTAAAAAACCTACCGTGTATGGGAAGCTGAGACCCAGGCTATTTATGCGTATGTTATGGATTGGCAATAGGTGTGGTTGGGGAGGGTTCACAAACGAAAAAATACTAACAAATAGGAATAACGTTTGGAACACCATTCTAAGTCCGAACTGGGTGCAAAAACCTAAAAAAACATCACTATGGGGAGATAAGGTATGCACACCAGTGACTATGTAAGGGGAATACATGAAATAGCAGAAACTGCTGTGTGAATACTGACTTGAAAAATCCAATAGCATTAATTCACATAATCCTAGTGACTGCGCACACAACATGGCCAAACGAAAACAAAAGACAGTACCTGGCCATTCAATCAAATGGAAACTCATAGGCAACACAGTCCATTAGACTAGGCAATTACATGCAGCCAAACAAAGTTCATGGGCCTTGCCTCAGAGTCGAACCCACAACCTCTTGGAGAACAAGCAAAGAGCCTACCATTAAACCAACTCAGTGAAGTTGGAAACCGACTCTACATTAATTAACATAATCCTAGTGACTGCGCACACAACATGGCCAAACAAAAGCAAAAGACAGTACCTAGCCTATCAATCCAATGGAAACTCATAGGTAACACAGTACATTGGACTAGGCAATTACATGCAGCCATACAAAGCCCATGGGTCTTGCCCCAGAGTCGAACCCACAAACTCTCGTAGCCAGGGCAAAGAGCCTACCACTACACCAACACAGAGAAGTAGGTGAATGACTCTTCATTAATTCACATAATCCTAGTGACTACGCACACAACATGGCCAAACAAATGCAAAAGACATTATCTGGCCTATCAATCCAATGGAAACTCATAGGCAACACAGTCCATTAGACTAGGCACTTACATGCAGCCATGTAAAGTTCATGGGCATTGCCTCAGAGTCGAACCCACAACCTCTTGGAGAACAAGCAAAGAGCCTACCACTAAACCAACTCAGAGAAGTTGGAAACTGACTCTACATTAATTAACATAATCCTAGTGACTGCGCACACAACATGGCCAAACAAAAGCAAAAGACAGTACGTGGCCTATCAATCCAACGGAAACTCATAGGTAACACAGTACATTGGACTAGGCAATTACATGCAGCCATACAAAGCCCATGGGCCTTGCCCCAGAGTCAAACCCACAACCTCTCATAGCCAAGGCAAAGAGCCTACCAATACACCAACACAGAGAAGTGGAAAACCATTTCTACATTAATTCACATAATCCTAGTGACTGCGCACACAACATGGCCAAACAAAAGCAAAAGACAGTACCTGGCCTATCAATCCAATGGAAACTCATAGGCAACACAGTCCATTGGACTAGACAATTACATGGAGACATACAAAGTCCATGGGCCTTGCCTCAGAGTCAAACCCACAACTTCTCGCAGCCAAGCAAAAAGCCTCCCACTACACTAACACAGAGAAGTGGGAAACTGATTCTACATTAATTCACATAATCCTACCGACTGCGCACACAACATGGCCAAACAAAAGACAATACCTGGCCTATTCATTCAATGAAAACTCATAGGCAACACAGTCCATTGGACTAGGCAATTACATGCAGCCATACAAAGTCCATGGGCTTTGCCTCAAAGTCAAACCCACAACTTCTTGTAACCCAAGGAAAGAGCCTACCACTACACCAACACAGAGAAGAGAATGACTCTACATTAATTCACATAATCCTAGTGACTGCGCACACAACATGACCAAACGAAAACAAAAGACAGTCCCTGGCCTATCAATCCAATGGAAACTCATAGACAACATAGTCCAATGGACTACGCAATTACATGCAGCCATACAAAGTCCATGGGCCTTGCCTCAGAGTCATACCCACAATCTCTGGCAGAACAAGCAAAGAGCCTACAACTTCACCAACACAAAGAAGTAGGAAGCTGCGTCTACATTAATTCACATAATCCTAGTGACTGCGCACACAACATGGCCAAACAAAAGCAAAAGACAGTACCTGGCCTATCAATCCAATGGGAACTCATAGGCAACACAGTTAATTGAACTAGGCAATTACATGCAGCCATACAAACTCCATGGGCCTTGCCTCAGAGTCAAACCCACAACCTCTTGCAGCTAAGCAAAGAGCCTTCCACTACAGCAACACAGAGAATTGGGAAACTGATTCTACATTAATTCACATAATCCTACCGACTGCGCACACAACATAACCAAACAAAAGATAATACCTGGCCAATCAATCCAATGGAAACTCATAGGCAACACAGTCCATTGGACTAGGCAATTACACGCAGCCATATAAAGTCCATGGGCTTTGCCTCAGAGTCAAACCCACAATTTCTCGCAGCCCAAGCAAAGAGCCTACCACTACACCAAGACAGAGAAGTTGGAAACTGAGTTTACATTAGTTCACATAATCCTAGTGACTGCGCACACAACATGGCCAAACAAAAGCAAAAGACAGTACCTGGCCTATCAATCCAATGGGAACTCATAGGCAAAACAGTTAATTGAAATAGGCAATTACATGCAGCCATACAAACTCCAGGGGCCTTGCCTCAGAGTCGAACCCACAACCTCTTGCAGCTTAAGCAAAGAGACTACCACTACACCAACACAGAGAAGTAGGTGAATGACTCTACATTAATTCACATAATCCTAGTGACTGCGCACACAACATTGCCAAACAAAAGAAAAAGACAGTACCTGGCCTATCAATCCAATAGAAACTCATAGGCAAAGCAATCAATTGGACTAGGCAATTACATGCAGCCATACAAAGTCCATGGGCCTTGCCTCAAAGTCGAACTCACAACCTCTCGCAGCTCAAGCAAAGAGCCTACCACTACACCAACACAGAGAAATGTAAACCTGACTCTACATTATTTCACATAATCCTAGTGACTGCGCACACAACATGGCCAAACGAAAACAAAAGACAGTAACTGGCCTATCAATCCAATAGAAACTCATAGGCAACACAGTCCATTGGACTAAGCAATTACATGCAGCCATTCAAAGTCCATGAGCCTTGCATTAGAGTCGAACCCACAACCTCTCGCAGCCCAAGCAAAGAGCCTACCACTACACCAACACAGAGAAGTGGGAAACTGACTCTACATTAATTCCCATAACCCTAGTGACTGCGCACACAACATGGTCAAACAAAAGCAAAAGGCAGTACCTGGCCTATCAATCCAATGGAAACTCATAGGCAACATAGTCCATTGGACTAGGCAATTACATGCAGCCATACAAAGTCCATGGGCCTTGCCTCAGAGTCAAACCCACAACCTCTGGCAGAACAAGCAAAGAGCCTACAACTACAAAAACACAAAGAAGTAGGAAGCTGCGTCTACATTAATTCACATAATCCTAGTGACTGCGCACACAACATGGCCAAACAAAAGCAGAAGACATTACCTAGCCTATCAAGCCAATGGAAACTCATAGGCAACACAGTCAATTGAACTAGGCGATTACATGCAGCCATACAAACTCCATGGGCCTTGCCTCAGAGTCGAACCCACAATTTCTCGCAGCCCAAGCAAAGAGCCTACCACTACACCAACACAGAGAAGTTGGAATCTGAGTTTACATTAGTTCACATAATCCTAGTGACTGCGCACACAACATGGCCAAACAAAAGCAAAAGACAGTACCTGGCCTATCAATCCGATGGGAACTCATAGGCAACACAGTCAATTGAACTAGGCGATTACATGCAGCCATACAAACTCCATGGGCCTTGCCTCAGAGTCGAACCCACAACCTCTCGCAGCTTAAGCAAAGAGACTACCACTACACCAACACAGAGAATTAGGTGAATGACTCTACATTAATTCACATAATCCTAGTGACTGCGCACACAACATGGCCAAACAAAAGCAAAAGACAGTACCTGGCCTATTAATCCAATGGAAACTCATAGGCAACGCAATCCTTTGGACTAGGCAATAACATGCAGCCATACAAAGTCCATGGGCCTTGCCTCAGAGTCAAAACCACTACCTCTCAAAGCCCAAGCAAAGAGCCTACCACTACACCAACACAGAGAAGTGCGAAATTGACTCAACATAAATTCACATAATCCTAGTGACTGCGCACACAACATGGCCAAACAAAAGCAATAGACAGTCCCTGGCCTATCAATCCAATGGAAACTCATAGACAACATAGTCCATTGGACTAGGCAATTACATGCAGCCATACAAAGTCCATGGGCCTTGCCTCAGAGTCGAACTCACAACCACTCGCAGCCCAAGAAAAAAGCCTACCACTACATCAACACAGAGAAGTGTGAAACTGACTCTACATTAATTCACATAATCCTAGTGACTGCGCACACAACATGGCCAAACAAAAGCAAAAGACAGTACCTGGTCTATCATTCCAATTGAAACTCATAGGTAACATAGTCCATTGGACTAGGCAATAACATGCAGCCATACAAAGTCCATGGGCCTTGCCTCAAAGTTGAACTCACAACCTCTCGCAGCTCTAGCAAAGAGCCTACAACTACACCAACACAGAGAAATGTGAACCTGACTCTACATTAATTCACATAATCCTAGTGACTGCGCACACAACATGGCCAAACAAAAGCAAAAGACAGTACCTGGCCTATAAATCCAATAGAAACTCATAGGCAACACAGTCCATTGGACTAGACAATTACATGGAGACATACAAAGTCCATGGGCCTTGCCTCAGAGTCAAACCCACAACCTCTCGCAGCCAAGCAAAGAGCCTACCACTACACCAACACAGAGAAGTGGGAAACTGATTCTACATTAATTCACATAATCCTACCGACTGCGCAAACAACATGGCCAAACAAAAGAAAATACCTGGCCTATCAATCCAATGGAAACTCATAGGCAACACAGTCCATTAGACTAGGCAAATACATGCAGCCATACAAAGCCCATGGGCCTTGCCCCAGAGTCGAACCCACAACCTCTTGTAGCCCAAGCAAAGAGCCTACAAATACACCAACACAGAGAAGTGGAAAACTGATTCTACATTAATTCACATAATCCTAGTGACTGCGCACACAACATGGCCAAACAAAAGCAAAAGACATTACCTGGCCTATAAATCCAATAGAAACTCATAGGCAAAGCAATCAATTGGACTAGGCAATTACATGCAGCCATACAAAGTCCATGGGCCTTGCCTCAGAGTCGAACCCACAACCTCTTGTAGCCCAAGCAAAGAGCCTACCACTACACCAACACAGAGAAGTTGGTACAGAGTTTACATTAGTTCACATAATCCTAGTGACTGTGCACACAACATGGCCAAACAAAAGCAAAAGACAGTCCCTGGCCTATCAATCCAATGGAAACTCATATACAACATAGTCCATTGGACTAGGCAATTACATGCAGCCATACAAAGTCCATGGGCTTTGCCTCAGAGTCAAACCCACAACCTCTGGCAGAACAAGCAAAGAGCTTACAACTACACCAACACAAAAAAGTAGGAAGCTGCGTCTACATTAATTTACATATTCCTAGCGACTGCGCACACAACATGGCCAAACAAAAGCAAAAGACATTACCTGGCCTATCAAGCCAATGGAAACTCATAGGCAACACAGTCCATTGGACTAAACAATTACATGCAGCCATACAAAGTCCATGGGCTTTGCCTCAGAGTCAAACCCACAATTTCTCGCATCCCAAGCAAAGAGCCTACCACTACAACAACACAGACAAGTTGGAAACTGAGTTTACATTAGTTCACATAATCCTAGTGACTGTGCACACAACATGGCGAAACAAATGCAAAAGACATTATCTGGCCTATCAATCCAATGGAAACTCATAGGCAACACAGTCCATTAGACTAGGCAAATACATGCAGCCATACAAAGTTCATGGGCCTTGCCTCAGAGTCGAACCCACAACCTCTTGGTGAACAAGCAAAGAGCCTACCACTAAACCAACACAGAGAAGTTGGAAACTGATTCTACATTAATTCACATAATCCTACCGACTGCGCACACAACATGGCTAAACAAAAGCAAAAGACAGTACCTGGCTTATCAATCCAATGGAAACTCATAGGCAACACAGTCCATTGGACTAGGCAATAACATGCAGCCATAAAAAGTCCATGGGCCTTGCCTCAGAGTCAAACCCACAACCTCTCGCAGCTCAAGCAAAGAGCCTACCACTACACCAACACAGAGAAATGTGAACCTGCCTCTACATTAATTCACATAATCCTAGTGAGTGCGCACACAACATGGCCAAACGAAAACAAAAGACAGTACCTGGCCTATCAATCCAATGGAAACTCATAGGCAACACAGTCCATTGGACTAGGCAATTACATGCAGCCATAAAAAGTCCATGGGCCTTGCCTCAGAGTCAAACCCACAACCTCTCGCAGCCCAAGCAAAGAGCCTACCACTACACCAACACAGAGAAATGTGAAACTGACTCTACATTAATTCACATAATCCTAGTGACTGCGCACACAACATGGCCAAACGAAAGCAAAAGTCAATACCTGGCCTATCAATCCAATGGAAACTCATAGGCAACAAAGTCCATTGGACTAGGCAATTACATGCAGCCATAAAAAGTCCATGGGCCTTGCCTCAGAGTCAAACCCACAACCTCTCAAAGCCCAAGCAAAGAGCCTACCACTACACCAACAAAGAGAAATGTGAAACTGACTCTACATTAATTCACATATTCCTAGTGACTGCGCACACAACATGGCCAAACAAAAGCAAAAGAAAGCACCTGGCCTATCAATCCAATGGAAACTCATAGGTAACGCAGTCCATTGGACTATGCAATTACATGCAGCCATACAAAGTCCATGGGCCTTGCCTCAGAGTCGAACTCACAACCTCTCGCAGCCCAACAAAAAAGCCTACCACTTCAGCAACACAGAGAAGTGTGAAACTGTCTCTACATTAACTCACATAATCCTAGTGACTGCGCACAAAACATGGCCAAACGAAAACAAATGACAGTACCTGGCCTATCAATCCATTGGACTAGGCAATTACATGCAGCCATACAAAGTCCATGGGCCTTGCCTCAGAGTCAAACCCACAACCTCTTACAGCCCAAGCAAAGAGCCTACCACTACACCAACACAGAGAAGTGCGAAACTGACTCAACATAAATTCACATAATCCTAGTGACTGCGCACACAACATGGCCAAACAAAAGCTAAAGACAGTCCCTTGCCTATCAATCCAATGGAAACTCATAGACAACATAGCCCATTGGAATAGGCAATTACATGCAGCCTCACAAAGTCCATGGGCCTTGCCTCAGAGTCAAACCCACAACCTCTGGCAGAACAAGCAAAGAGCCTACAACTACACCAACACAAAGAAGTAGGAAGCTGCGTCTACATTAATTCACATAATCCTAGTGAATGCGCACACAACATGGCCAAACAAAAGCAAAAGACATTACCTGGCCTATCAGGCCAATGGAAACTCATAGGCAACACAGTCCATTGAACTAGGCGATTACATGCAGCCATACAAAGTCCATGGGCCATGCCGCAGAGTCAAACCCACAACCTCTCGCAGCCAAGCAAAGCAGCTTCCACTACACCAACACAGAGAAGTGGGAAACGGAATCTACATTAATTCACATAATCCTAGTGACTGCGCACACAACATGGCCAAACAAAAGCAAAAGACAATACCTGGCCTATCAATCCAATGGAAACTCGTAGGCAACACAGTCCATTGGACTTGGCAATTACATGCAGCCATACAAAGTCCATGGGCCTTGCCTCAGAGTCAAACCCACAACCTCTGGCAGAACAAGCAAAGAGCCTACAACTACACCAACACAAAGAAGTAGGAAGTTGCGTCTACATTAATTCACATAATCCTAGTGAATGTGCACACAACATGGCCAAACAAAAGCAAAAGACATTACCTGGCCTATCAAGCCAATGGAAACTCATAGGCAACACAGTCCATTGAACTAGACAATTACATGGAGACATACAAAGTCCATGGGCCTTGCCTCAAAGTCAAACCCACAACCTCTCGCAGCCAAGCAAAGAGCCTACCACTACACCAACACAGATAAGTGGGAAACTGATTCTACATTAATTCACATAATCCTACCGACTGCGCACACAACATGGCCAAACAAAAGACAATACCTGGCCTATCAATCCAATGGAAACTCATAGGCAACACAGTCCATTAGACTAGGCAAATACATGCAGCCATACAAAGTTCATGGGCCTTGCCTCAGAGTCGAACCCACAACTTCTTGGAGAACAAGCAAAGAGCCTACCACTAAACCAACACAGAGAAGTTGGAAACCGACTCTACATTAATTCACATAATCCTAGTGACTGCGCACACAACATGGCCAAACAAAAGCAAAAGACAGTACCTGGCCTATCAATCCAATGGAAACTCATAGGTAACACAGTACATTAGACTAGGCAATTAAATGCAGCCATACAAAGCCCATGGGCCTTGCCCCAGAGTCGAACCCACAACCTCTCGTAGCCCAAGCAAAGAGCCTACCACTAAACCAACACAGAGAAGAGCGAAACTGACTCAACATAAATTCACATAATCCTAGTGACTGCACACACAACATGGCCAAACAAAAGCAAAAGACAGTCCCTGGCCTATCAATCCAATGGAAACTCATATACAACATAGTCCATTGGACTAGGCAATTACATGCAGCCATACAAAGTCCATGGGCCTTGCCTCAGAGTCAAACCCACAACCTCTGGCAGAACAAGCAAAGAGCTTACAACTACACCAACACAAAAAAGTAGGAAGGTGCGTCTACATTAATTCACATATTCCTAGAGACTGCGCACACAACATGGCCAAACAAAAGCAAAAGACATTACCTGGCCTATCAAGCCAATGGAAACTCATAGGCAACACAGTCCATTGGACTAAACAATTACATGCAGCCATACAAAGTCCATGGGCTTTGCCTCTGAGTCAAACCCACAATTTGTCGCAGCCCAAGCAAAGAGCCTACCACTACACCAACACAGACAAGATGGAAACTGAGTTTACATTAGTTCACATAATCCTAGTGACTGTGCACACAACATTGCGAAACAAATGCAAAAGACATTATCTGGCCTATCAATCCAATGGAAACTCATAGGCAACACAGTCCATTAGACTAGGCATATACATGCAGCCATACAAAGTTCATGGGCCTTGCCTCAGAGTCAAACCCACAACCTCTTGGAGAACAAGCAAAGAGCCTACCACTAAACCAACACAGAGAAGTTGGAAACTGACTCTACATTAATTCACATAATCCTAGTGACTGCGCACACAACATGGCCAAACAAAAGCAAAAGACAGTACCTGGCCTATCAATCCAATGGAAACTCATAGGCAACACAGTCCATTGGACTAGACAATTACATGGAGACATACAAAGTCCATGGGCCTTGCTTCAGAGTCAAACCCACAACCTCTCGCAGCCAAGCAAAGAGCCTACCACTACACCAATACAGAGAAGTGGGAAACTGATTCTACATTAATTCACATAATCCTACCGACTGCGCACACAACATGGCTAAACAAAAGCAAAAGACAGTACCTGGCTTATCAATCCAATGGAAACTCATAGGCAACACAGTCCATTGGACTAGGCAATAACATGCAGCCATACAAAGTCCATGGGCCTTGCCTCAAAGTCGAACTCACAACCTCTCGCAGCTCAAGCAAAGAGCCTACCACTACACCAACACAGAGAAATGTGAACCTGCCTCTACATTAATTCACATAATCCCAGTGACTGCGCACACAACATGGCCAAACGAAAGCAAAAGTCCATACCTGGCCTATCAATCCAATGGAAACTCATAGGCAACACAGTCCATTGGACTAGGCAATTACATGCAGCCATAAAAAGTCCATGGGCCTTGCCTCAGAGTCAAACCCACAACTTCTCGCAGCCCAAGCAAAGATCCTACCACTACACCAACACAGAGAAATGTGAAACTGACTCTACATTAATTCACATAATCCTAGTGACTGCGCACACAACATGGCCAAACGAAAGCAAAAGTCAATACCTGGCCTATCAATCCAATGGAAACTCATAGGCAATACAGTCCAGTGGACTAGGCAATTACATGCAGTTATACAAAGTCCATGAACCTTGCATTAGAGTCAAACCCACAACTTCTCGCAGCCAAAGCAAAGAGCCTACCACTACACCAACACAGAGAAGTTTGAAACTGACTCTTCATTAACTCACATAATCCTAGTGACTGCGCACACAACATGGCCAAACGAAAGCAAAAGACAGTACCTGGCCTATCAATCCAATGGAAACTCATTGGCAACACAGTCCATTGGACTAGGCAATTACATGCAGCCATACAAAGTCCATGGGCCTTGCCTCAGAGTCGAACTCACAACCTCTCGCAGCCCAAGAAAAAAGCCTACCACTACAGCAACACAGAGAAGTGTGAAACTGACTCTACATTAATTCACATAATCCTAGTGACTGCGCACACAACATGGCCAAACAAAAGCAAAAGACAGTACCTGGCCTATCATTCCAATTAAAACTCATAGGCAACATAGTCCATTGGACTAGGCAATAACATGCAGCCATACAACGTCCATGGGCCTTGCCTCAAAGTCGAACTCACAACCTCTCGCAGCTCAAGCAAAGAGCCTACCACTACACCAACACAGAGAAATGTGAACCAGACTCTACATTAATTCACATAATCCTAGTGACTGCGCACACAACATGGCCAAACAAAAGCAAAAGGCAGTACCTGGCCTATTAATCCAATGGGAACTCATAGGCAACACAGTCAATTGAACTACGCAATTATATGCAGCCATACAAACTCCATGGGCCTTGCCTCAGAGTCGAACCCACAACCTCTCGCTGCTTAAGCAAAGAGCCTACCCCTAAACCAACACAGAGAAGTTGGGAACTGACTCTACATTAATTCACATAATCCTAGTGACTGCGCACACAACATGGCCAAACAAAAGCAAAAGACAGTACCTGGCCTATCAATCCAATGGAAACTCATAGGCAACACAGTCCATTGGACTAGACAATTACATGGAGACATACAAAGTCCATGGGCCTTGCCTCAGAGTCAAACCCACAACCTCGCGCAGCTAAGCAAAGAGCCTACTACTACACCAACACAGAAAAGTGGGAAACTGGTACTACATTAATTCACATAATCCTACCGACTGCGCACACAACATGGCCAAACAAAAGCAAAAGTCAGTACCTGGCTTATCAATCCAATGGAAACTCATAGGCAACACAGTCCATTGGACTAGAAAATTACATGGAGACATACAAAGTCCATGGGCCTTGCCTCAGAGTCAAACCCTCAACCTCTCGCAGCCAAGCAAAGAGCCTACCACTACACCAACACAGAGAAGTGGGAAACTGATTCTACATTAATTCACATAATCCTACCGACTGCGCACACAACATGGCTAAACAAAAGACAATACCTGGCCTATCAATTCAATGGAAACTCATAGGCAACACAGTCCATTGGACTAGGCAATTACATGCAGCCATACAAAGTCCATGGGCTTTGCCTAAAAGTCAAACCCACAACTTCTCGCAGCCCAAGCAAAGAGCCTACCACTACACCAACACAGAGAAGTGGGAAACTGATTCTACATTAATTCACATAATCCTACCGACTGCGCACACAACATGGCCAAACAAAAGACAATGCCTGGCCTATCAATCCAATGGAAACTCATAGGCAACACAGTCCATTAGACTAGTCAAATACATGCAGCCATACAAAGTTCATGGGCCTTGCCTCAGAGTCGAACCCACATCCTCTTGGAGAACAAGCAAAGAGCCTACCACTAAACCAACACAGAGAAGTTGGAAACTGACTCTACATTAATTCACATAATCCTAGTGACTGCGCACACAACATGGCCAAACAAAAGCAAAAGACATTACCTGGCCTATTAATCCAATGTAAACTCATAGGTAACACAGTACATTGGACTAGGCAATTGCATGCAGCCATACAAAGCCCATGGGCCTTGCCCCAGAGTCAAACCCACAACCTCTCGTAGCCCAAGCAAAGAGCCTACCAATACACCAACACAGAGAAGTGGAAAACAGATTCTACATTAATTCACATAATCCTAGTGACTGCGCACACAACATGGCCAAACAAAAGCAAAAGACGGTACCTGGCCTATCAATCCAATGGAAACTCATAGGCAACGCAATCAATTGGACTAGGCAATTACATGCAGCCATACAAAGTCCATGGGCCTTGTCTCAGAGTCAAACCCACAACCTCTCTCAGCCCAAGAAAAGAGCCTACCACTACACCAACACAGAGAAGAGCGAAACTGACTCAACATAAATTCACATAATCCTAGTGACTGCGCACACAACATGGCCAAACAAAAGCAAAAGACAGTCCCTGGCCTATCAATCCAATGGAAACTCATAGACAACATAGTCCATTGGACTAGGCAATTACATGCAGCCATACAAAGTCCATGGGCCTTGCCTCAGAGTCAAACCCACAACCTCTGGCAGAACAAGCAAAGAGCTTACAACTACACCAACACAAAAAAGTAGGAAGCTGCGTCTACATTAATTCACATATTCCTAGTGACTGCGCACACAACATGGCCAAACAAAAGCAAAAGACATTACCTGGCCTATCAAACCAGTGGAAACTCATAGGCAACACAGTCCATTGGACAAGACAATTACATGCAGCCATACAAAGTCCATGGGCTTTGCCTCAGAGTCTATCCCACAACCTCTGGCAGAACAAGCAAAGAGCCTACAACCACACCAACACAAAGAAGTAGGAAGCTGCATCTACATTAATTCACATAATCCTAGTGACTGCGCACACAACATGGCCAAACAGAAGCAAAAGACATTACCTGGCCTATCAAGCCAATGGAAACTCATAGGCAACACAGTCCATTGAACTAGGCAATTACATGCAGCCATACAAAGTCCATGGGCCTTGCCTCAGAGTCAAACCCACAACTTCTCGCAGCCAAGCAAAGCGCCTTCCACTACACCAACACAGAGAAGTGGGAAACTGATTCTACATTAATTCACATAATCCTACCGACTTCGCACACAACATAACCAAACAAAAGACAATACCTGGCCTATCAGTCCAATGAAAACTCATAGGCAACACAGTCCATTGGACTAGGCAATTACATGCAGCCATACAAAGTCTATGGGCTTTGCCTCAGAGTCAAACCCACATTTTCTCGCAGCCCAAGAAAAGAGCCTACCACTACACCAACACAGAGAAGTTGAAAACTGAGTTTACATTAGTTCACATAATCCTAGTGACTGCGCACACAACATGGCCAAACAAAAGCAAAAGGTAGTACCTGGCCTATCAATCCAATAGGAACTCATAGGTAACACAGTCAACTGAAATAGGCAATTACATGCATCCATACAAACTCCATGGGCCTTGCCTCAAAGTCGAACCAACAACCTTTCGCAGCTTAAGCAAAAAGACTACCACTACACCAACACAGAGAAGTAGGTAAAGGACTCTACATTAATTCACATAATCCTAGAGACTGCGCACACAACATGGCCAAACAAATGCAAAAGACATTATTTGGCCTATCAATCCAATGAAATCATAGGCAACATAGTCCATTAGACTAAGCAAATATATGCAGCCATACAAAGTTAATGGGCCTTGCCTCAGAGTCGAACCCACAACCTCTTGGAGAACAAGCAAAGAGCCTACCACTAAACCAACACAGAGAAGTTGGAAACAAACTCTACATTAATTCACAGAATCCTAGTGACTGCGCACACAACATGGCAAAACAAAAGCAAAAGACAGCACCTGGCCTATCAATCCAATGGAAACTCAAAGCTAACACAGTACATTGGACTAGGCAATTACATGCAGCCATACAAAGCCCATTGGCCTTGCCCCAGAGTCGAACCCACACCCTCTCGTAGCCCAAGGAAAGAGCCTACTAATACACCAACACAGAGAAGTGGAAAACCAATTCTTCATTAATTCACATAATCCTAGTGACTGCGCACATAACATGGCCAAACAAAAGCAAAAGACAGTACCTGGCCTATCAAACCAATGGAAACTCATAGGCAACACAGTCCATTGGACTAGACAATTACATGGAGACATACAAAGTCCATGGGCCTTGCATTAGAGTCGAACCCACAACCTCTCGCAGCCCAAGCAAAGAGCCTACCACTACACCAACACAGAGAAGTGGGAAACTGTTTCTACATTAATTCAAATAATCCTACCGACTGCGCACACAACATGGCCAAACAAAAGACAATACCTGGCCTATCAATTCAAAGGAAACTCATAGGCAACACAGTCCATTGGACTTGGCAATTACATGCAGCCATACAAAGTCCATGGGCTTTGCCTCAGAGTCAAACCCACAATTTCTCGCAGCCCAAGGAAATAGCCTACGATTACACCAACACAGAGAAGTTGGAAACTGAGTTTACATTAGTTCACATAATCCTAGTGACTGCGCACACAACATGGCCAAACAAAAGACAATACCTGGCCTATCAATTCAATGGAAACTCATAGGCAACACAGTCAATTGAACTAGGCAATTACATGCTGCCATACAAACTCCATGGGCTTTGCCTCAGAGTCGAACCCACAACCTCTCGCAGTTTAAGCAAAGAGACTACCACTACACCAACACAGAGAAGAAGGTGAATGACTCTACATTAATTCACATAATCCTAGTGACTGCGCACATAACATGGCCAAACAAAAGCAAAAGACAGTACCTGGCCTATCAATCAAATTGAAACTCATAAGCAACAAAGAGACTACAACTACACCAACACAGAGAAGTAGGTGAATGACTCTACATTAATTCACATAATCCTAGTGACTGCGAACACAACATGGCCAAACAAAAGCAAAAGACAGTACCTTGCCTATCAATCCAATTGAAACTCATAGGCAACATAGTCCATTGGACTAGGCAATAACATGCAGCCATACAAAGTCCATGGGCCATGCCTCAATGTCTAACTCACAACCTCTCGCAGCTCAAGCAAAGAGCCTACCACTACACCAACACAGAGAAATGTGAACCTGACTCTACATTAATTCACATAATCCTAGTAATGTACTGTGTTACCTATGAGTTTACATTGGATTGATAGGCCAGGTAATGTCTTTTGCTTTTGTTTGGCCATGTTGTGTGCGCAGTCACTAGGATTATGTGAATTAATGTAGAGTCGGTTTCCAACTTCTCTGTGTTGGATTAGTGGTAGGCTCTTTGCTTGTTCTCCAAGAGGATGTGGGTTTGACTCTGAGGAAAGGCCCATGGACTTTGTATGTCTCCATGTAATTGTCTAGTCCAATGGAATGTGTTGCCTATGATTTTCCATTGGATTGATAGGCCAGGTACTGTCTTTTGCTTTTGTTTGGCCATGTTGTGTGCGCAGTCACTAGGATTATGTGAATTAATGTAAACTCAATTACCAACTTCTCTGTGTTGGTGTAGTGGTAGGCTCTTTGCTTGGGCTGCGAGAAGTTGTGGGTTTGACTTTTAGGCAAAGCCCATGGACTTTGTATGGCTGCATGTAATTGCCTAGTCCAATGGACTGTGTTGCCTATGAGTTTCCATTGAATTGATAGGCCAGGTATTGTCTTTTGTTAGGCCAGGTATTGTCTTTTGTTTGGCCGTGTTGTGTGCGCAGTCGGTAGGATTATGTGAATTAATGTAGAATCAGTTTCCCACTTCTCTGTGTTGGTTTAGGGGTAGGCTCTTTGCTTAAGCTGCGAGAGGTTGTGGGTTCGACTCTGAGGCAAGGCCCATGGAGTTTGTATGGCTGCATGTAATTGCGTAGTTCAATTGACTGTGTTGCGTATGAGTTCCCATTGGATTGATAGGCCAGGTACTGCCTTTTGCTTATGTTTGGCCATGTTGTGTTCGCAGTCACTAGGATTATGTGAATTAATGTAGATTCAGGTTCACATTTCTCTGTGTTGGTGTAGTGGTAGGCTCTTTGCTTGAGCTGTGAGAGGTTGTGAGTTAGACTTTGAGGCAAGGCCCATGGACTTTGTATGGCTGCATGTTATTGCCTAGTCCAATGGACTATGTTGCCTATGAGTTTCAATTGGATTGATAGGCCAGGTACTGTCTTTTGCTTTTGTTTGGCCATGTTGTGTTCGCAGTCTCTAGGATTATGTGAATTAATGTAGAGTCATTCACCTACTTCTCTGTGTTGGTGTAGTTGTAGTCTCTTTGCTTAAGCTGTGAGAGGTTGTGGGTTCGACTCTGAGGCAAAGCACATGGTGTTTGTATGGCTGCATGTAATTGCCTATTTCAATTAACTGTGTTGCCTATGAGGTCCCATTGGATTGATAGGCCAGGTACTGTCTTTTGCTTTTGTTTGGCCATGTTGTGTGCGCAGTCACTAGGATTATGTGAACTAATGTAAACTCAGTTTCCAACTTCTCTGTCTTGGTGTAGTGGTAGGCTCTTTGCTTGGGCTGCGAGAAATTGTGGGTTTGACTCTGAGGCAAAGCCCATGGACTTTATATGGCTGCATGTAATTGCCTAGTCCAATGGACTGTGTTGCCTTTGAGTTTCCATTGGATTGATTGGCCAGGTATTATCTTTTGTTTGGTTATGTTGTGTGCGCAGTCGGTAGGATTATGTGAATTAATGTAGAATCAGTTTCCCAGTTCTCTGTGTTGCTGTAGTGGAAGGCTCTTTGCTTAGCTGCACGAGGTTGTGGGTTTGACTCTGAGGCAAGGCCCATGGAGTTTGTATGGCTGCATGTAATTGCCTAGTTCAATTAACTGTGTTGCCTATGGATTCCCATTGGATTGATAGGCCAGGTACTGTCTTTTGCTTTTGTTTGGCCATGTTGTGTGCGCAGTCACTAGGATTATGTGAATTAATGTAGACGCAGCTTCCTACTTCTTTGTGTTGGTGAAGTTGTAGGCTCTTTGCTTGTTCTGCCAGAGATTGTGGGTATGACTCTGAGGCAAGGCCCATGGACTTTGTATGGCTGCATGTAATTGCGTAGTCCAATGGACTATGTTGTCTATGAGTTTCCATTGGATTGATAGGCCAGGGACTGTCTTTTGTTTTCGTTTGGTCATGTTGTGTGCGCAGTCACTAGGATTATGTGAATTAATGTAGAGTCATTCTCTTCTCTGTGTTGGTGTAGTGGTAGGCTCTTTCCTTGGGTTACAAGAAGTTGTGGGTTTGACTTTGAGGCAAAGCCCATGGACTTTGTATGGTTGAATGTAATTGCCTAGTCCAATGGACTGTGTTGCCCATGAGTTTTCATTGAATGAATAGGCCAGGTATTGTCTTTTGTTTGGCCATGTTGTGTGCGCAGTCGGTAGGATTATGTGAATTAATGTAGAATCAGTTTCCCACTTCTCTGTGTTAGTGTAGTGGTAGGCTCTTTGCTTGGTTGCGAGAAGTTGTGGGTTTGACTCTGAGGCAAGGCCCATGGACTTTGTATGTCTCCATGTAATTGTCTAGTCCAATGGACTGTGTTGCCTATGAGTTTCCATTGGATTGATAGGCCAGGTACTGTCTTTTGCTTTTGTTTGGCCATGTTGTGTGCGCAGTCACTAGGATTATGTGAATTAATGTAGAAACGGTTTTCCACTCCTCTGTGTTGGTGTATTGGTAGGCTCTTTACCTTGGCTATGAGAGGTTGTGGGTTTGACTCTGGGGCAAGGCCCATGGGCTTTGTATGGCTGCATGTAATTGCCTAGTCCAATGTACTGTGTTACCTATGAGTTTCCGTTGGATTGATAGGCCACGTATTGTCTTTTGCTTTTGTTTGGCCATGTTGTGTGCGCAGTCACTAGGATTATGTTAATTAATGTAGAGTCGGTTTCCAACTTCTCTGAGTTGGTTTAGTGGTAGGCTCTTTGCTTGTTCTCCAAGAGGTTGTGGGTTCGACTCTGAGGCAATGCCCATGAACTTTACATGGCTGCATGTAAGTGCCTAGTCTAATGGACTGTGTTGCCTATGAGTTTCCATTGGATTGATAGGCCAGATAATGTCTTTTGCATTTGTTTGGCCATGTTGTGTGCGCAGTCACTAGGATTATGTGAATTAATGTAGAGTCATTCACCTACTTCTCTGTGTTGGTGTAGTGGTAGGCTCTTTGCCCTGGCTACGAGAGGTTGTGGGTTCGACTCTGGGGCAAGACCCATGGGCTTTGTATGGCTGCATGTAATTGCCTAGTCCAATGTACTGTGTTACCTATGAGTTTCCATTGGATTGATAGGCCAGGTACTGTCTTTTGCTCTTGTTTGGCCATGTTGTGTGCGCAGTCACTAGGATTATGTTAATTAATGTAGAGTCGGTTTCCAACTTCACTGAGTTGGTTTAGTGGTAGGCTCTTTGCTTGTTCTCCAAGAGGTTGTGGGTTCGACTCTGAGGCAAGGCCCATGAACTTTGTTTGGCTGCATGTAATTGCCTAGTCTAATGGACTGTGTTGCTTATGAGTTTCCATTGGATTGAATGGCCAGGTACTGTCTTTTGTTTTCGTTTGGCCATGTTGTGTGCGCAGTCACTAGGATTATGTGAATTAATGCTATTGGATTTTTCAAGTCAGTATTCACACAGCAGTTTCTGCTATTTCATGTATTCCCCTTACATAGTCACTGGTGTGCATACCTTATCTCCCCATAGTGATGTTTTTTTAGGTTTTTGCACCCAGTTCGGACTTAGAATGGTGTTCCAAACGTTATTCCTATTTGTTAGTATTTTTTCGTTTGTGAACCCTCCCCAACCACACCTATTGCCAATCCATATCATACGCATAAATAGCCTGGGTCTCAGCTTCCCATACACGGTAGGTTTTTTAACTGCATGAGAGGACACACACAAGCTAGGGACCCCAACGTAGAGAAATACTTTGGCGTAGTGTTGGGGCTCTATTGCATTGATCAATTCAGTAGCTAAATTTCTCTTGATTCATATGTTCATGGCAGTAATGCAGATTCCATTTTTCACATATTCACTCTTGCATATAGCTATTGAATTTTTCAAGTCAGTATTCACACAGCAGTTTCTGCTATTTCATGTATTCCCCTTACATAGTCACTGGTGTGCATACCTTATCTCCCCATAGTGCCTGGGATCTGACCCAGACACTAGCAGTTTTGCACTCCTACCCAAAACTGGGCTGTTCCCTGAACTCACTACCTCCACGGTTCAACTCTTAACTGAACTTCAACTAACTAACTGGTTTTCCCACCTCCAGGCCTGTGAACTCCTTGGTGGGTGGGGCCAACCGCCTGGCACCGCCCCACCTGGTGTGGACATCAGCCCCTGGAGGGAGGCAACAACGGTTTTGTGTCTGACTAGTGTAACTATCCGGGAAAGGGGGTGTGTGTGTGTGTTATGTCTGTGACTAACTGGCTAGTCCAGGGCGTCACACTTGCACCCCCTTCTTGTGATGTGAAGGTGTGTAGTCAGTGCCTACGTGTAATTCCTGACACCACTCCTCTGGCTGACTTGGTGAGCTGTCACTGACTGGGTGGGGTGCAGTAATGGTGGATGCTGCTGCTGCTTGGATAGCATGTGTATCTACTGTGAACAGCTTATCAATGGTGGCAAATCGGGGCAGCTTAACCTCTTGCTCTCCGCAGTTCAACACTCTCACGCGCACTCTTCCCTTCCGTATTAATGAATAAAACTGTGATATAAATAGTATATAGATACCCCACAAATGCAGATAAAGGTAGGTTATGGGAAAAGGGAGAAGAGGGAAACAGGAAAATAGTGTAATAAAGTATACCTTCCAGGGGGGAGAGGAAATGGCAGCACAGCCAGTGGAGGTGAAGCAAGGGGAAGCCTGCAACTAAATTGTTGAGAGCATTATCACATGGTGACTGAGCCTGATTGTAACGGGAGCATAGAGGTGCCGATCCTGTCTTACCTGCGTTGGTGTAGAAGTGGGTTTCCAGTGGTGGAGTCAGCTGTGTGCAGTGGTGGCTGTGGGTTCTTTTATGTGCGACCGTAGTAATAGCTGCGCCCACTTCCTGTATGGGAGTGGAATGCAGTGAGGCTAATGGAACGCACGTCCACGTGCCGCGCCCCTGAAGGTAATACCGATCATTGAATACAAAAAAATTTCTCATACTACTGTATGGGGGTCCCTATATTTAATATGATATCCAAGCCACAGCATCCACCGTTACTTCACCACACCCATTCAGTGACAGCTCACCAAGTCAACCAGAGGAGTGGTGTAAGGAATTACACGTAGGCACTGACTCCACACCTTCACATCACAAGAAGCGGGTCCACAGGGTAGTGCAAGAATACGAGCAAGTCTTCAGCAAACATCCGCTAGACTTTGGGAGAATAAAAGGGGTCCATATTCATGGTTTAAGAACTTGGGTTCTAACGTGCCCAGAGTATGCTCCACTCTATGCTCCCTTTACAATCAGGCTCAGTCACCATGTGATAACGCTCTCAACTCTTTAGTTGCAGGCTTCCTTTTGCTTCACCTCCACTGGCTGTGCTGCCATTTCCTCTCACCCCCAGAAGGTATACTTTATTACACTATTTTCCTCTTTCCCTGTTCCCCCTTTTCCCATAACCTACCTTTATTTACAATTGTGGGGTATCTATATGATATTTACATCATAGTTTTATTCATTAGTGCGGAAGGGAAGAGTGCCCGTGAGAGTGTTAAACTGCGGAGAGCAGGAGGTTAAGCTGCCCCGACTTGCCACCATTGATAAGCTGTTCACAGTAGATACACATGCTATCCAAGTAGCAGCATCCACTATTACTGCACCCCACCCAGTCAGTGACTGCTCACCAAGTCAGCCAGAGGAGTGGTGTAAGGAATTACACGTAGGCACTGACTCCACACCTTCACATCACAAGAAGCGGGTCCACAGGGTAGTGCAAGAATACGAGCGAGCAAGTCTTCAGCAAACATCCGCTAGATTTTGGGGGAATAAAAGGGGTCCAACACTACATCCCCACAGGTGCACACCCACCCATCAAAGAGAGCTATAAGCCAATACCACCTTCACATTACCAGTGTACCAAGGACATGTTGAGCAACATGAAGGCGGCTGGGGTTATCCGTGACAGTTGTAGCCTTTGGGTAGCTCCGTTGGTCCTGTTAAAGAAGAAGGACAGCACCACTCCCCCGTATTGAGGAATCGCTAGCTGCATTGAGAACTGCAAATTATTTTTCTACCCTTGATCTCACTAGTCACTATTGGCTAGTGTCCGTTGCTGAGGCAGACCGGGGGAAGACCGCCTTTGCCACCCCTATGGCGCTGGAGGTCGGCAGACTGTTGTTCAAAAGCAGTGTCTGACGAACAAATTTGCTTCATCCTGAGGAACTGGCCAGTCGGTACGGCCCGGATGGTGGAGGGGGTATGAGCAGAAGAAGCATGCAGCAGTGCGTTGACTGATGTTTCCTTCCTATGGACGTCGGTCTGAACAATTCGCTCAGAACCGAATGAAATTTTAATATCCAGGAAGTCAACGCAACTGCTGCTATGCTTATGCGTCAATCTGATGTTAAAGGTGTTGTTATTAAGTTCCTCCATAAATGTCTCGAGCTGCTCCACAGTGCCCTGCCAAAAAATCAAAATATCATCAATATACCTTAGCCAGCACTGCACATGGGCGCCAGCCCCTGCACCTCCGTCACCAAAAACCAACCAATCCCAGTACCTCTGCCTTCTATCTAGGTGCCTTGAGTTATGTCCTGTAAACTGTCACAGCGACCCAGACACACATGTGTAGTAGGGGAATATCCCTGCTGAGATGCCAGTGCTAGAGCACTCGTTTGCTGTGGAGTTGAACGCTATGTGAGCAGTTCTTACCTTCAATGAGCAGAAGTCTCTTTTTTCAGATTTCAATATCTCTGTGGGTATCTGGCAGAAATATGGAATACTCTTTACTGCTAAGACCCTGTACACCACTCCCACTAAAGGGGGCTTTACACGCTGCGACATCGCTAATGCGGAGTCGTTGGGGTCACGGAATTTGTGACGCACATCCGGCCGCATTAGCGATGTTGCTGCGTGTGACACCGATGAGCGATTTTGCATCGTTGCAAAAACGTGCAAAATCGCTCATCGGTGACATGGGTCTCCATTCTCGATTATCGTTACTGCAGCAGTAACGATGTAGTTCGTCGCTCCTGCGGCAGCACACATCACTCCGTGTGACACCGCAGAAACGAGGAACCTCTCCTTACCTGCCTCCCAGCCGCTATGAGGAAGGAAGGAGGTGGGCGGGATGTTCCGGCCACTCATCTCCGCCCCTCCGCTGCTATTGAGCGGTCGCTCAGTGACGTCGCTGTGACGCCGCACGGACCGCCCCCTTAGAAAGGAGGCGGTTCGCCGGTCACAGCGACGTCGCCGGTCAGGTAAGTATGTGTGACGGGTCTGGTCGGTGTTGTGCGGCATGGGCAGCGATTTGCCCGTGTCGCGCAACAGATGGGGCGGGTACCCACACTAGCGATATCGGGACCGATATCGCAGTGTGTAAAGTAGCCTTTAGTCACATGACCAAGACTGTATCTGTGTCCCTACAACACACTTGAGACAAATGTGTGTGTGAGCCTGCATTGTGGGGTATATATAATATATTATAGAGCTGGGAAGGATCATTCTAAGCAGTGAGCTGTTCCAGTATTTGTAGGAAAATACCCAGTAGAAGCATCAAACACAGCACCAATACCTCCCATCAGTATCCCACCACAGTGCCATGTAACCCATGCCCTACACTCCCATCTACACCAATACTATACAGGCACAAACTAGTATATCTGACTAAAAGCCCCCAAAATATGAAGAACGGCCTATAGTTGAGTGTGGATATAAAATCTATGTGAGCAGAGCTAGAATAGAAATCACTGATCGCATTGAAGTCATTCTGACCATAAATCACCATGATATCAAGGTGAGGAGTTGTGTGTTACTGCTGGGAGGAAAGGGTTAACAGTGGAATATTAAGGTGCATTTCTGTGTGCAGTGTTACTAGTCAATGTAACAATTCAATATGAGCTGCTCTTGGTGCCGGGGGAGGGAGATGCTCTCCTGAGCAAGATAGATGGGGAATGAACATGATATCTATATAGTGTAAGGCAGGGGGTCTCAAACTCGGCTGGGTGTATGGGCCGCACAGAGGAAAAAAATAATTTGGGGGGCTGCATTCTTTGCAGGACAAAGTGACATTTTTATTGGTACCATATATATATATTTTTTTCACACACCTTTGGATGACTGATTTTCAACATTTTTCACTTGTTTATTATAACAAATGTGCACATTCTTTGGTTAAATCTAAAAAAAAAAATTTGATGTTAAAAAAAAGTCATGCCTTATTTTGTTTTTTTTTACATTTTATCCCTTTCTTTTAACTAATAGTGTTACAATTATGACGCTAGCGTTTTGTGAAGGGAATGCTTTGCCTACTTCCGTGACTATGGCCTTCCGGAACTGCTGCATTTTGGCTGACCTCTCCGCCTCGGGAATAAGAGACATAAAGTTCTCCTTGTAGCGTGGGTCTAACAGTGTTACCAACCAGTAATGATTGTCGGCCAAGATGTTCTTAACGCGAGGGTCACGAGACAGGCAGCTTACCATAAAGTCATCCATGTGCGCCAGACTCTTAACAGCCATCACTTCAGTATCCAGACCAACATGATGACTGAACATGCTGTCCTCCTCCTTCTCCTCCTCCTCCTCCTCCTCCTCCTCCTCATCATCTACCCTGTCCTCTGGCCAGCCACGCTGAACTGAGCATATGATTGGTATGCATGTCATATCCTCAATTTGGCCGGAGAGTTGCTCCATGTCTTCATCCTCCTCCTCGTCATAGTCCTCCACTGCACGTTGTGATGAGACGAGGCTGGACTGTGTGTTATCACCCACACCCACTACTGTTTCTTGCTCCAACTCATCGTGTTCCGCCTGCAATGCATCATGTTTGGTTTTGAGCAGAGACCGTTTTAGAAGGCAGAGAAGCGGTATGGTGACGCTAATAATGGCGTCATCGCCGCTCACCATCTTGGTGGAGTCCTCAAAGTTTTGGAGGATGGTACATAGGTCGGACATCCATCTCCACTCCTCAGGTGTTATGTGTGGAGTTTGACCCATTTCCCGACGGCTTAGGTGATGCAGGTACTCAACAACTGCCCTCTTCTGCTCACATATCCTGATCAACATGTGCAGAGTTGAATTCCAACGCGTGGGGACATCACACACCAGTCTGTGAGCCGGAAGATGCAAACGACGCTGAAAGCCGGCAAGGCCGGCTGAAGCAGTAGGTGACTTTCGAAAATGTGCAGACAGGCAGCGAACTTTTACCAGCAGATCAGACAGCTCTGGGTATGACTTTAGAAACCGCTGAACCACGAGGTTGAGCACATGGGCCATGCATGGAACATGTGTCAGCTGGCCTCGCCTCAAAGCCGCCACCAGGTTCCGGCCATTGTCACACACAACCTTTCCTGGCTTTAGGTTCAGAGGTGTGAGCCAGTGATCTGCATGCTGTTTTAGAGCTGTCCACACCTCTTCTGCATTGTGGGGTTTGTCACCTATGCAGATTAGCTGCAGCACAGTCTGTTGCCGCTTCGCCGAGGCAGTGCTGCAGTGCTTCCAGCTTGGGACTGGTGTGGAGGGTAAAGTGGATGAGGATGCGCAGGAGGAGGAGGAGGCTGAAGAGCATGACATTCCGGAGCTGTAGAGTGTGGGTGAAACCCTGACTGAGGTAGGGCCTGCAAACCTTGGTGTGGGAAGGACTTGTTCCGTTCCTCGCTCAAACTGGGTCCCAGCTGGGCTGGGCTGGGTCCCTACCCGGCTGGGTAGGGCGTTGTGGGGGGTTTGTCTATCTCCGTTTGAGGTGAGTTTGTTTAAGTTAGCCTTTCTTTGGCGTTTTTTGGAGCCCTGCGGGTTGGGGAGTTGGTATCGCCCAGTAAGGCGTTCCCCGGGGGCTTGGATTGGGGTGACATTATGTCAGTGGAAAACGGAGTTGAATTTTGGATTAGGAAATCGAAAACTGATCAGAGAGGTGTGGGTAGACTAGTCCGTTTGGGGATGGTTGTGGCATCTGATATGTGCCCGTTCAAGTGTCTCGGGAATTTTCAACAGATCCGTCCGAAGGTGGATGGCCCCTTATTATGTCACGAGGATGGGTCCTTTTTATCGAGATACCAATTTGTGAGTGTTTTTAGGGCATGTTTGAAGTCGTTGGGGTTAGATCCGAAGTCTTTCGGATTGGGGCAGCGACGGAGGCCTCTATATGCGGCCTACCGGAGGAGACAGTTAAGCAGATTGGTAGGTGGAAGTCGCAGCGCTTTAAGTCGTATGTACGTCCCCAGGTGGTTGTTGGCAATTGAGGGGAAAAGGGGGGGTATTAGGGTAGCAATGGGGGGGGTGAGAGTGTGTGTTTTTTGTCAATTTGGTTTGGTGAGGCAATAAAATGGTGTCGTCTGTACATTTTGTATTGCAGAAGCACCCCCTCTTCCTTCCCTGGTCTGGATCCTTGGCCACTCTTATGTGTATTGGGGAGCCCGACGAGCGGACGCGAGATGGAACGGGAGACAGGTAGGTTTTGAGAAGGACCTGGCTCTCGTGCGATGGCTCGGTGTTCGGGGGTTAGGGTGGAACAGGGTGTTGCAGGAGGTGCATAGATACGCCCGGTTGGACAGACCTCCTGACATGTTAGTGTTGCATGCCGGGGGGAATGATTTGGGTGGGCGTCCTTTTCGAATCTTGATAAAGGACATCAAACATGATTTGTTACGGTTATGGGTGTCGTTTCCAGGTCTAACGATAGTCTGGTCGGAGATAGTAGCGAGAAAGAGTTGGCAGAAAGCGCGGTCAGTTGACAGGTTGAACAAGGCGCGGGCGAAGGTTAATAGGGCGATCTCGAAGTTTGTTAGTCGGAACGGGGGTATAGCAATACGGCATGTTGAGTTGGAAAGGACGGAAGAGGAATTTTGGTTGGCTGACGGGGTACACCTTAATGCGGTGGGAACTGACTTATGGGCTCTTGGCTTGCAGGGAGGTATTGAGAGGGCCCTTTGGTTGCGGGGGGTCTCAGGCACTTGAAGGGTTTCAAGGTGCCTTCGTTGTGGTGTTGTTTATTGGTGGGTCCTTGAAGTTGGTTTAAAATTGGTTCGGGGATTCATCCGGGTATGGATCCCCTCATTGGCAGAATTGATGGTCCCCTGGTGATTTTGGGGGGGAACCCCGACGGGGTATGTCGGGGCCCCTGGGGGTGTGGTTGGGGTTGACGGAGGATTAACCCTTACCATTTGGTGCTCCTGAGCCAGTGTGGGTAACGGCTGGGAGCAAGTTGAGGTTTTTTATTGCTCGGTTATGGGAATCACCAGGGTTTTGGTAGCTTCAAGGACCTTACCACATTGCAAATTTTATTGGTTATGTATTCTTGTTAATAAAATGGCTGCTATGGCCAAAATTATCCAAAGATAAATTTGTGTCTGTGTAATTACTTTTAAATAAGAAATGGGAATGGAGGTGTGGGGTATGAAAGGAAGACCGGAGTCAACAATTCCAGGGTCAAGCATGTTTATTTGCCTAAGCTTCGTTCCAGGGTAGAAAGGGTAAGAGTGCCTTTCAGAATTCGAAGTGGTCGGACTGTACGGGCCACCAAGAACTGCAGGAGAGCTTGAACATCTTCCCATGGATTTGCGACATCCTCCCTCATCAGTTACGTAGGTAAGCAGGTTCTCAGCATTGCAGCCCATTTGTTATCTTAAGTTAGTTAAGCGGGGTTAACTAACCTGTCAGTTCAGCCTCAGGTCTAAAGCAGAGGCCTGGACTCCACTCCTTACTCCTCACTCCACAACTCTCCTTAAAAACAACTGACTCCTTTTTCCTGCCCCGGGGTCTCCAGACCCCTAGGTGGGCGTTTCCTTCCGTCTGGTCCTGCCCACTGGTGTGCCTGTCTTTCCCTGGGGGAGGTGACTAGGGTTTTCTGGTTGGCTTTGTGTGACTTAGGTGAGGGAAGTTGTTATGCGGGGGCCTATGTGTGACTACCTGCAGTGTCAAACGCCAAAGAAAAGGCTAACTTAAACAAACTCACCTCAAACGGAGATAGACAAACCCCCCACAACGCCCTACCCAGCCCAGCCCAGCTGGGACCCAGTTTGAGCGAGGAACGGAACAAGTCCTTCCCACACCAAGGTTTGCAGGCCCTACCTCAGTCAGGGTTTCACCCACACTCTACAGCTCCGGAATGTCATGCTCTTCAGCCTCCTCCTCCTCCTGCGCATCCTCATCCACTTTACCCTCCACACCAGTCCCAAGCTGGAAGCACTGCAGCACTGCCTCGGCGAAGCGGCAACAGGCTGTGCTGCAGCTAATCTGCATAAGTGACAAATCCCACAATGCAGAAGAGGTGTGGACAGCTCTAAAACAGCATGCAGATCACTGGCTCACACCTCTGAACCTAAAGCCAGGAAAGGTTGTGTGTGACAATGGCCGGAACCTAGTGGCGGCTTTGAGGCGAGGCCAGCTGACACATGTTCCATGCATGGCCCATGTGCTCAACCTCGTGGTTCAGCGGTTTCTAAAGTCATACCCAGAGCTGTCTCATCTGCTGGTAAAAGTTCGCCGCCTGTCTGCACATTTTCGAAAGTCACCTACTGCTTCAGCCGGCCTTGCCGGCTTTCAGCGTCATTTGCATCTTCCGGCTCACAGACTGGTGTGTGATGTCCCCACGTGTTGGAATTCAACTCTGCACATGTTGATCAGGATATGTGAGCAGAAGAGGGCAGTTGTTGAGTACCTGCATCACCTAAGCCGTCGGGAAATGGGTCAAACTCCACACATAACACCTGAGGAGTGGAGATGGATGTCCGACCTATGTACCATCCTCCAAAACTTTGAGGACTCCACCAAGATGGTGAGCGGCGATGACGCCATTATTAGCGTCACCATACCGCTTCTCTGCCTTCTAAAACGGTCTCTGCTCAAAACCAAACATGATGCATTGCAGGCGGAACACGATGAGTTGGAGCAAGAAACAGTAGTGGGTGTGGGTGATAACACATAGCCCAGCCTCGTCTCATCACAACGTGCAGTGGAGGACTATGACGAGGAGGAAGATGAAGACATGGAGCAACTCTCCGGCCAAATTGAGGATATGACATGCATACCAGTCATATGCTCAGTTCAGCGTGGCTGGCCAGAGGACAGGGTAGATGAGGAGGAGGAGGAGAAGGAGGAGGACAGCATGTTCAGTCATCGTGTTGGTCTGGATACTGAAGTGATGGCTGTTAAGAGTCTGGCGCACATGGATGACTTTATGGTAAGCTGCCTGTCTCGTGACCCTCGCGTTAAGAACATCTTGGCCGACAATCATTACTGGTTGGTAACACTGTTAGACCCACGCTACAAGGAGAACTTTATGTCTCTTATTCCCGAGGCGGAGAGGTCAGCCAAAATGCAGCAGTTCCGGAAGGCCATAGTCACGGAAGTAGGCAAAGCATTCCCTTCACAAAACGCTAGCGTCATAATTGTAACACTATTAGTTAAAAGAAAGGGATAAAATGTAAAAAAAAACAAAATAAGGCATGACTTTTTTTTAACATCACATTTATTTTTTTTAGATTTAACCAAAGAATGTGCACATTTGTTATAATAAACAAGTGAAAAATGTTGAAAATCAGTCATCCAAAGGTGTGTGAAAAAAATATATACATATATGGTACCAATAAAAATGTCACTTTGTCTTGCAAAGAATGCAGCCCCCCAAATTATTTTTTTCCTCTGTGCGGCCCATACACCCAGCCGAGTTTGAGACCCCCTGCCTTACACTATATAGATATTATGTTCATTCCCCATCTATCTTGCTCAGGAGAGCATCTCCCTCCCCCGGCACCAAGAGCAGCTCATACTGAATTGTTACATTGACTAGTAACACTGCACACAGAAATGCACCTTAATATTCCACTGTTAACCCTTTCCTCCCAGCAGTAACACACAACTCCTCACCTTGATATCATGGTGATTTATGGTCAGAATGACTTCAATGCGATCAGTGATTTCTATTCTAGCTCTGCTCACATAGATTTTATATCCACACTCAACTATAGGCCGTTCTTCATATTTTGGGGGCTTTTAGTCAGATATACTAGTTTGTGCCTGTATAGTATTGGTGTAGATGGGAGTGTAGGGCATGGGTTACATGGCACTGTGGTGGGATACTGATGGGAGGTATTGGTGCTGTGTTTGATGCTTCTACTGGGTATTTTCCTACAAATACTGGAACAGCTCACTGCTTGGAATGATCCTTCCCAGCTCTATAATATATTATATATACCCCACAATGCAGGCTCACACACACATTTGTCTCAAGTGTGTTGTAGGGACACAGATACAGTCTTGGTCATGTGACTAAAGGCTACTTTACACACTGCGATATCGGTCCCGATATCGCTAGTGTGGGTACCCGCCCCCATCTGTTGCGCGACACGGGTAAATCGCTGCCCATGCCGCACAACACCGACCAGACCCGTCACACATACTTACCTGCCCGGCGACGTCGCTGTGACCGGCGAACCGCCTCCTTTCTATCTATCTAATACGATGACAACAGCTCTCCATACCTGCAGTCCACCACAAGGACCACCCTCTCTAATCCCTGAAAAATGAAATCATCCTCAGTGACGAAGAGAGGGGGCTATGCGCCCCCATGGTCTCAGAGCATTAACTCTTCTAAGAGTCCTAAGAGTCCTGCTCACACTGATGGGGTGCAGCTGTGGGACCCTATTTTCAGAGATGATGTCCTCCACCCAACTCTCAAAAAGCTGAAAGGGTCTTCAGTAGAGATGGATAGTCGAGCTGGGCTATCAGACGGTCACCTCTGTAGCTGTAGTGTCATTTTTCCTATGGTCCAATGTGTAAATTAAACAAAAAAGTGCACGTTTGTTATGATGTCCAAGATGGGGACCAGGATGTGGACATAATAAAAAATTAGGGAACATGATAGGAGACATTTCTACAATACATATAATCATTCTTATCTATCTAATACGATGACAACAGCTCTCCATACCTGCAGTCCACCACAAGGACCACCCTCTCTAATCCCTGAAAAATGAAATCATCCTCAGTGACGAAGAGAGGGGGCCAAGCGCCCCCCATGGTACCAGAGCATTGACTCTTCTAAGAGTCCTAAGAGTCCTGCTCACACTGATGGGGTGAAGCTGTGGGACCCTATTTTCAGAGATGATGTCCTCCACCCGACTCTCAAAAAGCTGAAAGGGTCTTCAGTAGAGATGGATAGTCGAGCTGGGCTATCAGACGGTCACCTATGTAGCTGTAGTGTCATTTTTCCTATGGTCCAATGTGTAAATTAAACAAAAAAGTGCACGTTTGTTATGATGTCCAAGATGGGGACCAGGATGTGGACATAATAAGAAATTAGGGAACATGATAGGAGACATTTCTACAATACATATAATCATTCTTATCTATCTAATACGATGACAACAGCTCTCCATACCTGCAGTCCACCACAAGGACCACCCTCTCTAATCCCTGAAAAATGAAATCATCCTCAGTGACGAAGAGAGGGGGCTAAGTGCCCCCAATGGTCTCAGAGCATTGACTCTTCTAAGAGTCCTAAGAGTCCTGCTCACACTGATGGGGTGCAGCTGTGGGACCCTATTTTCAGAGATGATGTCCTCCACCCAACTCTCAAAAAGCTGAAAGGGTCTTCAGTAGAGATGGATAGTCGAGCTGGGCTATCAGACGGTCACCTCTGTAGCTGTAGTGTCATTTTTCCTATGGTCCAATGTGTAAATTAAACAAAAAAGTGCACGTTTGTTATGATGTCCAAGATGGGGACCAGGATGTGGACATAATAAAAAATTAGGGAACATGATAGGAGACATTTCTACAATACATATAATCATTCTTATCTATCTAATACGATGACAACAGCTCTCCATACCTGCAGTCCACCACAAGGACCACCCTCTCTAATCCCTGAAAAATGAAATCATCCTCAGTGACGAAGAGAGGGGGCTAAGCGCCCCCATGGTCTCAGAGCATTAACTCTTCTAAGAGTCCTAAGAGTCCTGCTCACACTGATGGGGTGCAGCTGTGGGACCCTATTTTCAGAGATGATGTCCTCCACCCAACTCTCAAAAAGCTGAAAGGGTCTTCAGTAGAGATGGATAGTCGAGCTAGGCTATCAGACGGTCACCTCTGTAGCTGTAGTGTCATTTTTCCTATGGTCCAATGTGTAAATTAAACAAAAAAGTGCACGTTTGTTATGATGTCCAAGATGGGGACCAGGATGTGGACATAATAAAAAATTAGGGAACATGATAGGAGACATTTCTACAATACATATAATCATTCTTATCTATCTAATACGATGACAAAAGCTCTCCATACCTGCAGTCCACCACAAGGACCACCCTCTCTAATCCCTGAAAAATGAAATCATCCTCAGTGACGAAGAGAGGGGGCCAAGCGCCCCCCATGGTACCAGAGCATTGACTCTTCTAAGAGTCCTAAGAGTCCTGCTCACACTGATGGGGTGAAGCTGTGGGACCCTATTTTCAGAGATGATGTCCTCCACCCGACTCTCAAAAAGCTGAAAGGGTCTTCAGTAGAGATGGATAGTCGAGCTGGGCTATCAGACGGTCACCTCTGTAGCTGTAGTGTCATTTTTCCTATGGTCCAATGTGTAAATTAAACAAAAAAGTGCACGTTTGTTATGATGTCCAAGATGGGGACCAGGATGTGGACATAATAAGAAATTAGGGAACATGATAGGAGACATTTCTACAATACATATAATCATTCTTATCTATCTAATACGATGACAACAGCTCTCCATACCTGCAGTCCACCACAAGGACCACCCTCTCTAATCCCTGAAAAATGAAATCATCCTCAGTGACGAAGAGAGGGGGCTAAGTGCCCCCAATGGTCTCAGAGCATTGACTCTTCTAAGAGTCCTAAGAGTCCTGCTCACACTGATGGGGTGAAGCTGTGGGACCCTATTTTCAGAGATGATGTCCTCCACCCAACTCTCAAAAAGCTGAAAGGGTCTTCAGTAGAGATGGATAGTCGAGCTGGGCTATCAGACGGTCACCTCTGTAGCTGTAGTGTCATTTTTCCTATGGTCCAATGTGTAAATTAAACAAAAAAGTGCACGTTTGTTATGATGTCCAAGATGGGGACCAGGATGTGGACATAATAAAAAATTAGGGAACATGATAGGAGACATTTCTACAATACATATAATCATTCTTATCTATCTAATACGATGACAACAGCTCTCCATACCTGCAGTCCACCACAAGGACCACCCTCTCTAATCCCTGAAAAATGAAATCATCCTCAGTGACGAAGAGAGGGGGCTAAGCGCCCCCATGGTCTCAGAGCATTGACTCTTCTAAGAGTCCTAAGAGTCCTGCTCACACTGATGGGGTGAAGCTGTGGGACCCTATTTTCAGAGATGATGTCCTCCACCCGACTCTCAAAAAGCTGAAAGGGTCTTCAGTAGAGATGGATAGTCGAGCTGGGCTATCAGACGGTCACCTCTGTAGCTGTAGTGTCATTTTTCCTATGGTCCAATGTGTAAATTAAACAAAAAAGTGCACGTTTGTTATGATGTCCAAGATGGGGACCAGGATGTGGACATAATAAGAAATTAGGGAACATGATAGGAGACATTTCTACAAAACATATAATCATTCTTATCTATCTAATACGATGACAACAGCTCTCCATACCTGCAGTCCACCACAAGGACCACCCTCTCTAATCCCTGAAAAATGAAATCATCCTCAGTGACGAAGAGAGGGGGCTAAGTGCCCCCAATGGTCTCAGAGCATTGACTCTTCTAAGAGTCCTAAGAGTCCTGCTCACACTGATGGGGTGAAGCTGTGGGACCCTATTTTCAGAGATGATGTCCTCCACCCAACTCTCAAAAAGCTGAAAGGGTCTTCAGTAGAGATGGATAGTCGAGCTGGGCTATCAGACGGTCACCTCTGTAGCTGTAGTGTCATTTTTCCTATGGTCCAATGTGTAAATTAAACAAAAAAGTGCACGTTTGTTATGATGTCCAAGATGGGGACCAGGATGTGGACATAATAAAAAATTAGGGAACATGATAGGAGACATTTCTACAATACATATAATCATTCTTATCTATCTAATACGATGACAACAGCTCTCCATACCTGCAGTCCACCACAAGGACCACCCTCTCTAATCCCTGAAAAATGAAATCATCCTCAGTGACGAAGAGAGGGGGCTAAGCGCCCCCATGGTCTCAGAGCATTAACTCTTCTAAGAGTCCTAAGAGTCCTGCTCACACTGATGGGGTGCAGCTGTGGGACCCTATTTTCAGAGATGATGTCCTCCACCCAACTCTCAAAAAGCTGAAAGGGTCTTCAGTAGAGATGGATAGTCGAGCTGGGCTATCAGACGGTCACCTCTGTAGCTGTAGTGTCATTTTTCCTATGGTCCAATGTGTAAATTAAACAAAAAAGTGCACGTTTGTTATGATGTCCAAGATGGGGACCAGGATGTGGACATAATAAAAAATTAGGGAACATGATAGGAGACATTTCTACAATACATATAATCATTCTTATCTATCTAATACGATGACAACAGCTCTCCATACCTGCAGTCCACCACAAGGACCACCCTCTCTAATCCCTGAAAAATGAAATCATCCTCAGTGACGAAGAGAGGGGGCCAAGCGCCCCCCATGGTACCAGAGCATTGACTCTTCTAAGAGTCCTAAGAGTCCTGCTCACACTGATGGGGTGAAGCTGTGGGACCCTATTTTCAGAGATGATGTCCTCCACCCAACTCTCAAAAAGCTGAAAGGGTCTTCAGTAGAGATGGATAGTCGAGCTGGGCTATCAGACGGTCACCTCTGTAGCTGTAGTGTCATTTTTCCTATGGTCCAATGTGTAAATTAAACAAAAAAGTGCACGTTTGTTATGATGTCCAAGATGGGGACCAGGATGTGGACATAATAAGAAATTAGGGAACATGATAGGAGACATTTCTACAATACATATAATCATTCTTATCTATCTAATACGATCACAACAGCTCTCCATACCTGCAGTCCACCACAAGGACCACTCTCTCTAATCCCTGAAAAATTAAATCATCCTCAGTGACGAAGAGAGGGGGCTAAGCGCCCCCCATGGTCTCAGAGCATTGACTCTTCTAAGAGTCCTAAGATTCCTGCTCACACTGATGGGGTGCAGCTGTGGGACCCTATTTTCAGAGATGATGTCCTCCACCCAACTCTCAAAAAGCTGAAAAGGTCTTCAGTAGAGATGGATAGTCGAGCTGGGCTATCAGACGGTCACCTCTGTAGCTGTAGTGTCATTTTTCCTATGGTCCAATGTGTAAATTAAACAAAAAAGTGCACGTTTGTTATGATTTCCAAGATGGGGACCAGGATGTGGACATAATAAAAAAATAGGGAACATGATAGGAGACATTTCTACAATACATATAATCATTCTTATCTATGTAATACGATGACAACAGCTCTCCATACCTGCAGTCCACCACAAGGACCACCCTCTCTATTACCTGAAAAGTGAAATCATCCTCAGTGACGAAGAGAGGGGGCTAAGCGCCCCCCATGGTCTCAGAGCATTGACTCTTCTAAGAGTCCTAAGAGTCCTGCTCACACTGATGGGGTGCAGCTGTGGGACCCTATTTTCAGAGATGATGTTCTCTACCCAACTCTCAAAAAGCTGAAAGGGTCTTCAGTAGAGATGGATAGTCGAGCTGGGCTATCAGACGGTCACCTCTGTAGCTGTAGTGTCATTTTTCCTATGGTCCAATGTGTAAATTAAACAAAAAAGTGCACGTTTGTTATGATGTCCAAGATGGGGACCAGGATGTGGACATAATAAAAAATTAGGGAACATGATAGGAGACATTTCTACAATACATATAATCATTCTTATCTATTTAATACGATGACAACAGCTCTCCATACCTGCAGTCCACCACAAGGACCACCCTCTCTAATCCCTGAAAAATGAAATCATCCTCAGTGACGAAGAGTGGGGGCTAAGCGCCCCCCATGGTCTCAGAGCATTGACTCTTCTAAGAGTCCTAAGAGTCCTGCTCACACTGATGGGGTGCAGCTGTGGGACCCTATTTTCAGAGATGATGTCCTCCACCCAACTCTCAAAAAGCTGAAAGGGTCTTCAGTAGAGATGGATAGTCGAGCTGGGCTATCAGACGGTCACCTCTGTAGCTGTAGTGTCATTTTTCCTATGGTCCAATGTGTAAATTAAACAAAAAAGTGCACGTTTGTTATGATGTCCAAGATGGGGACCAGGATGTGGACATAATAAAAAATTAGGGAACATGATAGGAGACATTTCTACAATACATATAATCATTCTTATCTATCTAATATGATGATAACAGCTCTCCATATCTGCAGTCCACCACAAGGACCACCCTCTCTAATCCCTGAAAAATGAAATCATCCTCAGTGATGAAGAGAGGGGGCTAAGTGCCCCCAATGGTCTCAGAGCATTGACTCTTCTAAGAGTCCTAAGAGTCCTGCTCACACTGATGGGGTGCAGCTGTGGGACCCTATTTTCAGAGATGATGTCCTCCACCCAACTCTCAAAAAGCTGAAAGGGTCTTCAGTAGAGATGGATAGTCGAGCTAGGCTATCAGACGGTCACCTCTGTAGCTGTAGTGTCATTTTTCCTATGGTCCAATGTGTAAATTAAACAAAAAAGTGCACGTTTGTTATGATGTCCAAGATGGGGACCAGGATGTGGACATAATAAAAAATTAGGGAACATGATAGGAGACATTTCTACAATACATATAATCATTCTTATCTATCTAATACGATGACAAAAGCTCTCCATACCTGCAGTCCACCACAAGGACCACCCTCTCTAATCCCTGAAAAATGAAATCATCCTCAGTGACGAAGAGAGGGGGCCAAGCGCCCCCCATGGTACCAGAGCATTGACTCTTCTAAGAGTCCTAAGAGTCCTGCTCACACTGATGGGGTGAAGCTGTGGGACCCTATTTTCAGAGATGATGTCCTCCACCCGACTCTCAAAAAGCTGAAAGGGTCTTCAGTAGAGATGGATAGTCGAGCTGGGCTATCAGACGGTCACCTCTGTAGCTGTAGTGTCATTTTTCCTATGGTCCAATGTGTAAATTAAACAAAAAAGTGCACGTTTGTTATGATGTCCAAGATGGGGACCAGGATGTGGACATAATAAGAAATTAGGGAACATGATAGGAGACATTTCTACAATACATATAATCATTCTTATCTATCTAATACGATGACAACAGCTCTCCATACCTGCAGTCCACCACAAGGACCACCCTCTCTAATCCCTGAAAAATGAAATCATCCTCAGTGACGAAGAGAGGGGGCTAAGTGCCCCCAATGGTCTCAGAGCATTGACTCTTCTAAGAGTCCTAAGAGTCCTGCTCACACTGATGGGGTGAAGCTGTGGGACCCTATTTTCAGAGATGATGTCCTCCACCCAACTCTCAAAAAGCTGAAAGGGTCTTCAGTAGAGATGGATAGTCGAGCTGGGCTATCAGACGGTCACCTCTGTAGCTGTAGTGTCATTTTTCCTATGGTCCAATGTGTAAATTAAACAAAAAAGTGCACGTTTGTTATGATGTCCAAGATGGGGACCAGGATGTGGACATAATAAAAAATTAGGGAACATGATAGGAGACATTTCTACAATACATATAATCATTCTTATCTATCTAATACGATGACAACAGCTCTCCATACCTGCAGTCCACCACAAGGACCACCCTCTCTAATCCCTGAAAAATGAAATCATCCTCAGTGACGAAGAGAGGGGGCTAAGCGCCCCCATGGTCTCAGAGCATTAACTCTTCTAAGAGTCCTAAGAGTCCTGCTCACACTGATGGGGTGCAGCTGTGGGACCCTATTTTCAGAGATGATGTCCTCCACCCAACTCTCAAAAAGCTGAAAGGGTCTTCAGTAGAGATGGATAGTCGAGCTGGGCTATCAGACGGTCACCTCTGTAGCTGTAGTGTCATTTTTCCTATGGTCCAATGTGTAAATTAAACAAAAAAGTGCACGTTTGTTATGATGTCCAAGATGGGGACCAGGATGTGGACATAATAAAAAATTAGGGAACATGATAGGAGACATTTCTACAATACATATAATCATTCTTATCTATCTAATACGATGACAACAGCTCTCCATACCTGCAGTCCACCACAAGGACCACCCTCTCTAATCCCTGAAAAATGAAATCATCCTCAGTGACGAAGAGAGGGGGCCAAGCGCCCCCCATGGTACCAGAGCATTGACTCTTCTAAGAGTCCTAAGAGTCCTGCTCACACTGATGGGGTGAAGCTGTGGGACCCTATTTTCAGAGATGATGTCCTCCACCCAACTCTCAAAAAGCTGAAAGGGTCTTCAGTAGAGATGGATAGTCGAGCTGGGCTATCAGACGGTCACCTCTGTAGCTGTAGTGTCATTTTTCCTATGGTCCAATGTGTAAATTAAACAAAAAAGTGCACGTTTGTTATGATGTCCAAGATGGGGACCAGGATGTGGACATAATAAGAAATTAGGGAACATGATAGGAGACATTTCTACAATACATATAATCATTCTTATCTATCTAATACGATCACAACAGCTCTCCATACCTGCAGTCCACCACAAGGACCACTCTCTCTAATCCCTGAAAAATTAAATCATCCTCAGTGACGAAGAGAGGGGGCTAAGCGCCCCCCATGGTCTCAGAGCATTGACTCTTCTAAGAGTCCTAAGATTCCTGCTCACACTGATGGGGTGCAGCTGTGGGACCCTATTTTCAGAGATGATGTCCTCCACCCAACTCTCAAAAAGCTGAAAAGGTCTTCAGTAGAGATGGATAGTCGAGCTGGGCTATCAGACGGTCACCTCTGTAGCTGTAGTGTCATTTTTCCTATGGTCCAATGTGTAAATTAAACAAAAAAGTGCACGTTTGTTATGATTTCCAAGATGGGGACCAGGATGTGGACATAATAAAAAAATAGGGAACATGATAGGAGACATTTCTACAATACATATAATCATTCTTATCTATGTAATACGATGACAACAGCTCTCCATACCTGCAGTCCACCACAAGGACCACCCTCTCTATTACCTGAAAAGTGAAATCATCCTCAGTGACGAAGAGAGGGGGCTAAGCGCCCCCCATGGTCTCAGAGCATTGACTCTTCTAAGAGTCCTAAGAGTCCTGCTCACACTGATGGGGTGCAGCTGTGGGACCCTATTTTCAGAGATGATGTTCTCTACCCAACTCTCAAAAAGCTGAAAGGGTCTTCAGTAGAGATGGATAGTCGAGCTGGGCTATCAGACGGTCACCTCTGTAGCTGTAGTGTCATTTTTCCTATGGTCCAATGTGTAAATTAAACAAAAAAGTGCACGTTTGTTATGATGTCCAAGATGGGGACCAGGATGTGGACATAATAAAAAATTAGGGAACATGATAGGAGACATTTCTACAATACATATAATCATTCTTATCTATTTAATACGATGACAACAGCTCTCCATACCTGCAGTCCACCACAAGGACCACCCTCTCTAATCCCTGAAAAATGAAATCATCCTCAGTGACGAAGAGTGGGGGCTAAGCGCCCCCCATGGTCTCAGAGCATTGACTCTTCTAAGAGTCCTAAGAGTCCTGCTCACACTGATGGGGTGCAGCTGTGGGACCCTATTTTCAGAGATGATGTCCTCCACCCAACTCTCAAAAAGCTGAAAGGGTCTTCAGTAGAGATGGATAGTCGAGCTGGGCTATCAGACGGTCACCTCTGTAGCTGTAGTGTCATTTTTCCTATGGTCCAATGTGTAAATTAAACAAAAAAGTGCACGTTTGTTATGATGTCCAAGATGGGGACCAGGATGTGGACATAATAAAAAATTAGGGAACATGATAGGAGACATTTCTACAATACATATAATCATTTTTATCTATCTAATACGATGACAACAGCTCTCCATACCTGCAGTCCACCACAAGGACCACCCTCTCTAATCCCTGAAAAATGAAATCATCCTCAGTGACGAAGAGAGGGGGCTAAGTGCCCCCATGGTCTCAGAGCATTAACTCTTCTAAGAGTCCTAAGAGTCCTGCTCACACTGATGGGTTGCAGCTGTGGGACCCTATTTTCAGAGATGATGTCCTCCACCCAACTCTCAAAAAGCTGAAAGGGTCTTCAGTAGAGATGGATAGTCGAGCTGGGCTATCAGACGGTCACCTCTGTAGCTGTAGTGTCATTTTTCCTATGGTCCAATGTGTAAATTAAACAAAAAAGTGCACGTTTGTTATGATGTCCAAGATGGGGACCAGGATGTGGACATAATAAAAAATTAGGGAACATGATAGGAGACATTTCTACAATACATATAATCATTCTTATCTATCTAATATGATGATAACAGCTCTCCATATCTGCAGTCCACCACAAGGACCACCCTCTCTAATCCCTGAAAAATGAAATCATCCTCAGTGATGAAGAGAGGGGGCTAAGTGCCCCCAATGGTCTCAGAGCATTGACTCTTCTAAGAGTCCTAAGAGTCCTGCTCACACTGATGGGGTGCAGCTGTGGGACCCTATTTTCAGAGATGATGTCCTCCACCCAACTCTCAAAAAGCTGAAAGGGTCTTCAGTAGAGATGGATAGTCGAGCTGGGCTATCAGACGGTCACCTCTGTAGCTGTAGTGTCATTTTTCCTATGGTCCAATGTGTAAATTAAACAAAAAAGTGCACGTTTGTTATGATGTTCAAGATGGGGACCAGGATGTGGACATAATAAAAAATTAGGGAACATGATAGGAGACATTTCTACAATACATATAATCATTCTTATCTATCTAATATGATCACAACAGCTCTCCATACCTGCAGTCCACCACAAGGACCACTCTCTCTAATCCCTGAAAAATGAAATCATCCTCAGTGACGAAGAGAGGGGGCTAAGCGCCCCCCATGGTCTCAGAGCATTGACTCTTCTAAGAGTCCTAAGATTCCTGCTCACACTGATGGGGTGCAGCTGTGGGACCCTATTTTCAGAGATGATGTCCTCCACCCAACTCTCAAAAAGCTGAAAGGGTCTTCAGTAGAGATGGATAGTCAAGCTGGGCTATCAGACGGTCACCTCTGTAGCTGTAGTGTCATTTTTCCTATGGTCCAATGTGTAAATTAAACAAAAAAGTGCACGTTTGTTATGATTTCCAAGATGGGGACCAGGATGTGGACATAATAAAAAAATAGGGAACATGATAGGAGACATTTCTACAATACATATAATCATTCTTATCTATCTAATACGATGACAACAGCTCTCCATACCTGCAGTCCACCACAAGGACCACCCTCTCTATTCCCTGAAAAGTGAAATCATCCTCAGTGACGAAGAGAGGGGGCTAAGCGCCCCCCATGGTCTCAGAGCATTGACTCTTCTAAGAGTCCTAAGAGTCCTGCTCACACTGATGGGGTGCAGCTGTGGGACCCTATTTTCAGAGATGATGTTCTCCACCCAACTCTCAAAAAGCTGAAAGGGTCTTCAGTAGAGATGGATAGTCGAGCTGGGCTATCAGACGGTCACCTCTGTAGCTGTAGTGTCATTTTTCCTATGGTCCAATGTGTAAATTAAACAAAAAAGTGCACGTTTGTTATGATGTCCAAGATGGGGACCAGGATGTGGACATAATAAAAAATTAGGGAACATGATAGGAGACATTTCTACAATACATATAATCATTCTTATCTATTTAATACGATGACAACAGCTCTCCATACCTGCAGTCCACCACAAGGACCACCCTCTCTAATCCCTGAAAAATGAAATCATCCTCAGTGACGAAGAGAGGGGGCTAAGCGCCCCCCATGGTCTCAGAGCATTGACTCTTCTAAGAGTCCTAAGAGTCCTGCTCACACTGATGGGGTGCAGCTGTGGGACCCTATTTTCAGAGATGATGTCCTCCACCCAACTCTCAAAAAGCTGAAAGGGTCTTCAGTAGAGATGGATAGTCGAGCTGGGCTATCAGACGGTCACCTCTGTAGCTGTAGTGTCATTTTTCCTATGGTCCAATGTGTAAATTAAACAAAAAAGTGCACGTTTGTTATGATGTCCAAGATGGGGACCAGGATGTGGACATAATAAAAAATTAGGGAACATGATAGGAGACATTTCTACAATACATATAATCATTCTTATCTATCTAATACGATGACAACAGCTCTCCATACCTGCAGTCCACCACAAGGACCACCCTCTCTATTCCCTGAAAAGTGAAATCATCCTCAGTGACGAAGAGAGGGGGCTAAGCGCCCCCCATGGTCTCAGAGCATTGACTCTTCTAAGAGTCCTAAGAGTCCTGCTCACACTGATGGGGTGCAGCTGTGGGACCCTATTTTCAGAGATGATGTTCTCCACCCAACTCTCAAAAAGCTGAAAGGGTCTTCAGTAGAGATGGATAGTCGAGCTGGGCTATCAGACGGTCACCTCTGTAGCTGTAGTGTCATTTTTCCTATGGTCCAATGTGTAAATTAAACAAAAAAGTGCACGTTTGTTATGATGTCCAAGATGGGGACCAGGATGTGGACATAATAAAAAATTAGGGAACATGATAGGAGACATTTCTACAATACATATAATCATTTTTATCTATCTAATACGATGACAACAGCTCTCCATACCTGCAGTCCACCACAAGGACCACCCTCTCTAATCCCTGAAAAATGAAATCATCCTCAGTGACGAAGAGAGGGGGCTAAGTGCCCCCATGGTCTCAGAGCATTAACTCTTCTAAGAGTCCTAAGAGTCCTGCTCACACTGATGGGTTGCAGCTGTGGGACCCTATTTTCAGAGATGATGTCCTCCACCCAACTCTCAAAAAGCTGAAAGGGTCTTCAGTAGAGATGGATAGTCGAGCTGGGCTATCAGACGGTCACCTCTGTAGCTGTAGTGTCATTTTTCCTATGGTCCAATGTGTAAATTAAACAAAAAAGTGCACGTTTGTTATGATGTCCAAGATGGGGACCAGGATGTGGACATAATAAAAAATTAGGGAACATGATAGGAGACATTTCTACAATACATATAATCATTCTTATCTATCTAATATGATGATAACAGCTCTCCATATCTGCAGTCCACCACAAGGACCACCCTCTCTAATCCCTGAAAAATGAAATCATCCTCAGTGATGAAGAGAGGGGGCTAAGTGCCCCCAATGGTCTCAGAGCATTGACTCTTCTAAGAGTCCTAAGAGTCCTGCTCACACTGATGGGGTGCAGCTGTGGGACCCTATTTTCAGAGATGATGTCCTCCACCCAACTCTCAAAAAGCTGAAAGGGTCTTCAGTAGAGATGGATAGTCGAGCTGGGCTATCAGACGGTCACCTCTGTAGCTGTAGTGTCATTTTTCCTATGGTCCAATGTGTAAATTAAACAAAAAAGTGCACGTTTGTTATGATGTTCAAGATGGGGACCAGGATGTGGACATAATAAAAAATTAGGGAACATGATAGGAGACATTTCTACAATACATATAATCATTCTTATCTATCTAATATGATCACAACAGCTCTCCATACCTGCAGTCCACCACAAGGACCACTCTCTCTAATCCCTGAAAAATGAAATCATCCTCAGTGACGAAGAGAGGGGGCTAAGCGCCCCCCATGGTCTCAGAGCATTGACTCTTCTAAGAGTCCTAAGATTCCTGCTCACACTGATGGGGTGCAGCTGTGGGACCCTATTTTCAGAGATGATGTCCTCCACCCAACTCTCAAAAAGCTGAAAGGGTCTTCAGTAGAGATGGATAGTCAAGCTGGGCTATCAGACGGTCACCTCTGTAGCTGTAGTGTCATTTTTCCTATGGTCCAATGTGTAAATTAAACAAAAAAGTGCACGTTTGTTATGATTTCCAAGATGGGGACCAGGATGTGGACATAATAAAAAAATAGGGAACATGATAGGAGACATTTCTACAATACATATAATCATTCTTATCTATCTAATACGATGACAACAGCTCTCCATACCTGCAGTCCACCACAAGGACCACCCTCTCTATTCCCTGAAAAGTGAAATCATCCTCAGTGACGAAGAGAGGGGGCTAAGCGCCCCCCATGGTCTCAGAGCATTGACTCTTCTAAGAGTCCTAAGAGTCCTGCTCACACTGATGGGGTGCAGCTGTGGGACCCTATTTTCAGAGATGATGTTCTCCACCCAACTCTCAAAAAGCTGAAAGGGTCTTCAGTAGAGATGGATAGTCGAGCTGGGCTATCAGACGGTCACCTCTGTAGCTGTAGTGTCATTTTTCCTATGGTCCAATGTGTAAATTAAACAAAAAAGTGCACGTTTGTTATGATGTCCAAGATGGGGACCAGGATGTGGACATAATAAAAAATTAGGGAACATGATAGGAGACATTTCTACAATACATATAATCATTCTTATCTATTTAATACGATGACAACAGCTCTCCATACCTGCAGTCCACCACAAGGACCACCCTCTCTAATCCCTGAAAAATGAAATCATCCTCAGTGACGAAGAGAGGGGGCTAAGCGCCCCCCATGGTCTCAGAGCATTGACTCTTCTAAGAGTCCTAAGAGTCCTGCTCACACTGATGGGGTGCAGCTGTGGGACCCTATTTTCAGAGATGATGTCCTCCACCCAACTCTCAAAAAGCTGAAAGGGTCTTCAGTAGAGATGGATAGTCGAGCTGGGCTATCAGACGGTCACCTCTGTAGCTGTAGTGTCATTTTTCCTATGGTCCAATGTGTAAATTAAACAAAAAAGTGCACGTTTGTTATGATGTCCAAGATGGGGACCAGGATGTGGACATAATAAAAAATTAGGGAACATGATAGGAGACATTTCTACAATACATATAATCATTCTTATCTAACTAATACGATGACAACAGCTCTCCATACCTGCAGTCCACCACAAGGACCACCCTCTCTATTCCCTGAAAAGTGAAATCATCCTCAGTGACGAAGAGAGGGGGCTAAGCGCCCCCCATGGTCTCAGAGCATTGACTCTTCTAAGAGTCCTAAGAGTCCTGCTCACACTGATGGGGTGCAGCTGTGGGACCCTATTTTCAGAGATGATGTTCTCCACCCAACTCTCAAAAAGCTGAAAGGGTCTTCAGTAGAGATGGATAGTCGAGCTGGGCTATCAGACGGTCACCTCTGTAGCTGTAGTGTCATTTTTCCTATGGTCCAATGTGTAAATTAAACAAAAAAGTGCACGTTTGTTATGATGTCCAAGATGGGGACCAGGATGTGGACATAATAAAAAATTAGGGAACATGATAGGAGACATTTCTACAATACATATAATCATTCTTATCTATTTAATACGATGACAACAGCTCTCCATACCTGCAGTCCACCACAAGGACCACCCTCTCTAATCCCTGAAAAGTGAAATCATCCTCAGTGACGAAGAGAGGGGGCTAAGCGCCCCCCATGGTCTCAGAGCATTGACTCTTCTAAGAGTCCTAAGAGTCCTGCTCACACTGATGGGGTGCAGCTGTGGGACCCTATTTTCAGAGATGATGTTCTCCACCCAACTCTCAAAAAGCTGAAAGGGTCTTCAGTAGAGATGGATAGTCGAGCTGGGCTATCAGACGGTCACCTCTGTAGCTGTAGTGTCATTTTTCCTATGGTCCAATGTGTAAATTAAACAAAAAAGTGCACGTTTGTTATGATGTCCAAGATGGGGACCAGGATGTGGACATAATAAAAAATTAGGGAACATGATAGGAGACATTTCTACAATACATATAATCATTCTTATCTATTTAATACGATGACAACAGCTCTCCATACCTGCAGTCCACCACAAGGACCACCCTCTCTAATCCCTGAAAAATGAAATCATCCTCAGTGACGAAGAGAGGGGGCTAAGCGCCCCCCATGGTCTCAGAGCATTGACTCTTCTAAGAGTCCTAAGAGTCCTGCTCACACTGATGGGGTGCAGCTGAGGGACCCTATTTTCAGAGATGATGTCCTCCACCCAACTCTCAAAAAGCTGAAAGGGTCTTCAGTAGAGATGGATAGTCGAGCTGGGCTATCAGACGGTCACCTCTGTAGCTGTAGTGTCATTTTTCCTATGGTCCAATGTGTAAATTAAACAAAAAAGTGCACGTTTGTTATGATGTCCAAGATGGGGACCAGGATGTGGACATGATAAAAAATTAGGGAACATGATAGGAGACATTTCTACAATACATATAATCATTCTTATCTATCTAATACGATGATAACAGCTCTCGATATCTGCAGTCCACCACAAGGACCACCCTCTCTAATCCCTGAAAAATGAAATCATCCTCAGTGATGAAGAGAGGGGGCTAAGTGCCCCCAATGGTCTCAGAGCATTGACTCTTCTAAGAGTCCTAAGAGTCCTGCTCACACTGATGGGGTGCAGCTGTGGGACCCTATTTTCAGAGATGATGTCCTCCACCCAACTCTCAAAAAGCTGAAAGGGTCTTCAGTAGAGATGGATAGTCGAGCTGGGCTATCAGACGGTCACCTCTGTAGCTGTAGTGTCATTTTTCCTATGGTCCAATGTGTAAATTAAACAAAAAAGTGCACGTTTGTTATGATGTCCAAGATGGGGACCAGGATGTGGACATAATAAAAAATTAGGGAACATGATAGGAGACATTTCTACAATACATATAATCATTCTTATCTATCTAATACGATGACAACAGCTCTCCATACCTGCAGTCCACCACAAGGACCACCCTCTCTAATCCCTGAAAAATGAAATCATCCTCAGTGACGAAGAGAGGGGGCTAAGCGCCCCCATGGTCTCAGAGCATTAACTCTTCTAAGAGTCCTAAGAGTCCTGCTCACACTGATGGGGTGCAGCTGTGGGACCCTATTTTCAGAGATGATGTCCTCCACCCAACTCTCAAAAAGCTGAAAGGGTCTTCAGTAGAGATGGATAGTCGAGCTGGGCTATCAGACGGTCACCTCTGTAGCTGTAGTGTCATTTTTCCTATGGTCCAATGTGTAAATTAAACAAAAAAGTGCACGTTTGTTATGATGTCCAAGATGGGGACCAGGATGTGGACATAATAAAAAATTAGGGAACATGATAGGAGACATTTCTACAATACATATAATCATTCTTATCTATCTAATACGATGACAACAGCTCTCCATACCTGCAGTCCACCACAAGGACCACCCTCTCTAATCCCTGAAAAATGAAATCATCCTCAGGGACGAAGAGAGGGGGCTAAGCGCCCCCCATGGTTTTAGAGCATTGACTCTTCTAAGAGTCCTAAGAGTCCTGCTTACACTGATGGGGTGCAGCTGTGGGACCCTATTTTAAGAGATGATGTCCTCCACCCAACTCTCAAAAAGCTGAAAGGGTCTTCAGTAGAGATGGATAGTCGAGCTGGGCTATCAGACGGTCACCTCTGTAGCTGTAGTGTCATTTTTCCTATGGTCCAATGTGTAAATTAAACAAAAAAGTGCACGTTTGTTATGATGTCCAAGATGGGGACCAGGATGTGGACATAATAAAAAATTAGGGAACATGATAGGAGACATTTCTACAATACATATAATCATTCTTATCTATCTAATACGATGATAACAGCTCTCCATATCTGCAGTCCACCACAAGGACCACCCTCTCTAATCCCTGAAAAATGAAATCATCCTCAGTGAGGAAGAGAGGGGGCTAAGTGCCCCCAATGGTCTCAGAGCATTGACTCTTCTAAGAGTCCTAAGAGTCCTGCTCACACTGATGGGGTGCAGCTGTGGGACCCTATTTTCAGAGATGATGTCCTCCACCCAACTCTCAAAAAGCTGAAAGGGTCTTCAGTAGAGATGGATAGTCGAGCTGGGCTATCAGACGGTCACCTCTGTAGCTGTAGTGTCATTTTTCCTATGGTCCAATGTGTAAATTAAACAAAAAAGTGCACGTTTGTTATGATGTCCAAGATGGGGACCAGGATGTGGACATAATAAAAAATTAGGGAACATGATAGGAGACATTTCTACAATACATATAATCATTCTTATCTATCTAATACGATGACAACAGCTCTCCATACCTGCAGTCCACCACAAGGACCACCCTCTCTAATCCCTGAAAAATGAAATCATCCTCAGTGACGAAGAGAGGGGGCTAAGCGCCCCCATGGTCTCAGAGCATTAACTCTTCTAAGAGTCCTAAGAGTCCTGCTCACACTGATGGGGTGCAGCTGTGGGACCCTATTTTCAGAGATGATGTCCTCCACCCAACTCTCAAAAAGCTGAAAGGGTCTTCAGTAGAGATGGATAGTCGAGCTGGGCTATCAGACGGTCACCTCTGTAGCTGTAGTGTCATTTTTCCTATGGTCCAATGTGTAAATTAAACAAAAAAGTGCACGTTTGTTATGATGTCCAAGATGGGGACCAGGATGTGGACATAATAAAAAATTAGGGAATATGATAGGAGACATTTCTACAATACATATAATCATTCTTATCTATCTAATACGATGACAACAGCTCTCCATACCTGCAGTCCACCACAAGGACCACCCTCTCTAATCCCTGAAAAATGAAATCATCCTCAGGGACGAAGAGAGGGGGCTAAGCGCCCCCCATGGTTTTAGAGCATTGACTCTTCTAAGAGTCCTAAGAGTCCTGCTTACACTGATGGGGTGCAGCTGTGGGACCCTATTTTAAGAGATGATGTCCTCCACCCAACTCTCAAAAAGCTGAAAGGGTCTTCAGTAGAGATGGATAGTCGAGCTGGGCTATCAGACGGTCACCTCTGTAGCTGTAGTGTCATTTTTCCTATGGTCCAATGTGTAAATTAAACAAAAAAGTGCACGTTTGTTATGATGTCCAAGATGGGGACCAGGATGTGGACATAATAAAAAATTAGGGAACATGATAGGAGACATTTCTACAATACATATAATCATTCTTATCTATCTAATACGATGACAACAGCTCTCCATACCTGCAGTCCACCACAAGGACCACCCTCTCTAATCCCTGAAAAATGAAATCATCCTCAGTGACGAAGAGAGGGGGCTAAGCGCCCCCATGGTCTCAGAGCATTAACTCTTCTAAGAGTCGTAAGAGTCCTGCTCACACTGATGGGGTGCAGCTGTGGGACCCTATTTTCAGAGATGATGTCCTCCACCTAACTCTCAAAAAGCTGAAAGGGTCTTCAGTAGAGATGGATAGTCGAGCTGGGCTATCAGACGGTCACCTCTGTAGCTGTAGTGTCATTTTTCCTATGGTCCAATGTGTAAATTAAACAAAAAAGTGCACGTTTGTTATGATGTCCAAGATGGGGACCAGGATGTGGACATAATAAAAAATTAGGGAACATGATAGGAGACATTTCTACAATACATATAATCATTCTTATCTATCTAATACGATGACAACAGCTCTCCATACCTGCAGTCCACCACAAGGACCACCCTCTCTAATCCCTGAAAAATGAAATCATCCTCAGGGACGAAGAGAGGGGGCTAAGCGCCCCCCATGGTTTTAGAGCATTGACTCTTCTAAGAGTCCTAAGAGTCCTGCTTACACTGATGGGGTGCAGCTGTGGGACCCTATTTTAAGAGATGATGTCCTCCACCCAACTCTCAAAAAGCTGAAAGGGTCTTCAGTAGAGATGGATAGTCGAGCTGGGCTATCAGACGGTCACCTCTGTAGCTGTAGTGTCATTTTTCCTATGGTCCAATGTGTAAATTAAACAAAAAAGTGCACGTTTGTTATGATGTCCAAGATGGGGACCAGGATGTGGACATAATAAAAAATTAGGGAACATGATAGGAGACATTTCTACAATACATATAATCATTCTTATCTATCTAATACGATGACAACAGCTCTCCATACCTGCAGTCCACCACAAGGACCACCCTCTCTAATCCCTGAAAAATGAAATCATCCTCAGTGACGAAGAGAGGGGGCTAAGCGCCCCCATGGTCTCAGAGCATTAACTCTTCTAAGAGTCCTAAGAGTCCTGCTCACACTGATGGGGTGCAGCTGTGGGACCCTATTTTCAGAGATGATGTCCTCCACCCAACTCTCAAAAAGCTGAAAGGGTCTTCAGTAGAGATGGATAGTCGAGCTGGGCTATCAGACGGTCACCTCTGTAGCTGTAGTGTCATTTTTCCTATGGTCCAATGTGTAAATTAAACAAAAAAGTGCACGTTTGTTATGATGTCCAAGATGGGGACCAGGATGTGGACATAATAAAAAATTAGGGAACATGATAGGAGACATTTCTACAATACATATAATCATTCTTATCTATCTAATACGATGACAACAGCTCTCCATACCTGCAGTCCACCACAAGGACCACCCTCTCTAATCCCTGAAAAATGAAATCATCCTCAGGGACGAAGAGAGGGGGCTAAGCGCCCCCCATGGTTTTAGAGCATTGACTCTTCTAAGAGTCCTAAGAGTCCTGCTTACACTGATGGGGTGCAGCTGTGGGACCCTATTTTAAGAGATGATGTCCTCCACCCAACTCTCAAAAAGCTGAAAGGGTCTTCAGTAGAGATGGATAGTCGAGCTGGGCTATCAGACGGTCACCTCTGTAGCTGTAGTGTCATTTTTCCTATGGTCCAATGTGTAAATTAAACAAAAAAGTGCACGTTTGTTATGATGTCCAAGATGGGGACCAGGATGTGGACATAATAAAAAATTAGGGAACATGATAGGAGACATTTCTACAATACATATAATGATTCTTATCTATCTAATATGATCACAACAGCTCTCCATACCTGCAGTCCACCACAAGGACCACTCTCTCTAATCCCTGAAAAATGAAATCATCCTCAGTGACGAAGAGAGGGGGCTAAGCGCCCCCCATGGTCTCAAAACATTGACTCTTCTAAGAGTCCTAAGAGTCCTGCTCACACTGATGGGGTGCAGCTGTGGGACCCTATTTTCAGAGATGATGTCCTCCACCCAACTCTCAAAAAGCTGAAAGGGTCTTCAGTAGAGATGGATAGTCGAGCTGGGCTACCAGACGGTCACCTCTGTAGCTGTAGTGTCATTTTTCCTATGGTCCAATGTGTAAATTAAACAAAAAAGTGCACGTTTGTTATGATTTCCAAGATGGGGACCAGGATGTGGACATAATAAAAAAATAGGGAACATGATAGGAGACATTTCTACAATACATATAATCATTCTTATCTATCTAATACGATGACAACAGCTCTCCATACCTGCAGTCCACCACAAGGACCACCCTCTCTATTCCCTGAAAAGTGAAATCATCCTCAGTGACGAAGAGAGGGGGCTAAGCGCCCCCCATGGTCTCAAAACATTGACTCTTCTAAGAGTCCTAAGAGTCCTGCTCACACTGATGGGGTGCAGCTGTGGGACCCTATTTTCAGAGATGATGTCCTCCACCCAACTCTCAAAAAGCTGAAAGGGTCTTCAGTAGAGATGGATAGTCGAGCTGGGCTATCAGACGGTCACCTCTGTAGCTGTAGTGTCATTTTTCCTATGGTCCAATGTGTAAATTAAACAAAAAAGTGCACGTTTGTTATGATGTCCAGGATGGGGACCAGGATGTGGACATAATAAAAAATTAGGGAACATGATAGGAGACATTTCTACAATACATATAATCATTCTTATCTATCTAATACGATGACAACAGCTCTCCATACCTGCAGTCCACCACAAGGACCACCCTCTCTAATCCCTGAAAAATGAAATCATCCTCAGTGACGAAGAGAGGGGGCTAAGCGCCCCCATGGTCTCAGAGCATTAACTCTTCTAAGAGTCCTAAGAGTCCTGCTCACACTGATGGGGTGCAGCTGTGGGACCCTATTTTCAGAGATGATGTCCTCCACCCAACTCTCAAAAAGCTGAAAGGGTCTTCAGTAGAGATGGATAGTCGAGCTGGGCTATCAGACGGTCACCTCTGTAGCTGTAGTGTCATTTTTCCTATGGTCCAATGTGTAAATTAAACAAAAAAGTGCACGTTTGTTATGATGTCCAAGATGGGGACCAGGATGTGGACATAATAAAAAATTAGGGAACATGATAGGAGACATTTCTACAATACATATAATCATTCTTATCTATCTAATACGATGACAACAGCTCTCCATACCTGCAGTCCACCACAAGGACCACCCTCTCTAATCCCTGAAAAATGAAATCATCCTCAGGGACGAAGAGAGGGGGCTAAGCGCCCCCCATGGTTTTAGAGCATTGACTCTTCTAAGAGTCCTAAG